>NC_068422.1:9004764-9134764 GCF_023373465.1 Oncorhynchus keta
CGTAACTGACTTGCCTAGTTAAATAAACAACATTTCCTATGTCAAAATGTGTTATATTTCAGTCTTCTGTGATGTATATGAAGTGTAATACCTGGATGCAAACTCAAAATGTCTATATATATGACAATGGTGTCATCTTTTTTGTAAGCCCATAACCATGTGTGTGAGATGTATACTTTTGTTTCGAAGTAGATTTGTGTAAGACCACCAATAATCACTCTGTGTGACACTGATTTAGCCCACTGTAGTAAAAGCTTAACACTGAAAGTGTGGACCTTTATACACCCTGTAACAGTGTTACTTTTAACACTGTGTTGATTTTGCTGTGTACATAGGGAATAGGGTGCCATTTAAGACACAGGTTAGGTCCTCAGATGAGCCCAGAGAGGTCCTCTTACTTCCCCTGCAGGGCCACACCATCTGCTTGGCAGGGGAGCTCTGATAGTGTCAACAGTTTTACCAGCTCACTGTTCTCCTTCCAGGTGTGACAGCACTCCTTAAAGGCAGCCCCATGAACAATTCATGAGAGTAGATTGATTTCCTAACAATGGTGGCAGTGGGAGTGTCCAGGCCAACTGATATGTAGGTGTTGGTCTGAGGAAGCTCTGATAGTCAGCCACTCATGTGGCCAAGCAGGAAACACCAGTCTGAAGCTACACAACGGAGAGAGGAGTGAAAACATAGCAGTCAGAGAGACAACAGACCTGAGTGTGTTTTCAATGGAGCTCAACAGTGTTTAGAGAACGAATCAGACATCCTGATTCTGCCCCGGTCTATTCTTACCTGATAAGCGTGTGACATGTTTTGGGCTGTAGGATGGAGTGGTGAAGGGTTTGGCAAGGCTTAAACTGAGGCAGTGTGTTGTGTGTTTGTGTGCGAGACTGTCCAACTCCTTTCCCCAATGTGTTTGTGTAGTCCCAGTCACCCCAGGTTACTCTCACACTGTCACACACACTGGCTGACCGACGGAACTCTGAAATCCAAGCCCCTGCGTGCCGTGACTGTAGTCACCCAAGAGTGCTGGTTTTAGGTTCCGTGCTGGCGCCCATCTCTCCTCTCTCTCCAAATGCCACACAATGTCAAGTATCAGGTCTCAGACTCATCAGGTACTGGCAGGGCCCAGTGAAACAAATCCAGTAAGGCCTCCCTGGCTCCCTCCACCACGCCCCGCTCAGGCCTCCCTGGCTCCCTCCACCACGTCCCACTCAGGCCTCCCTGGCTCCCTCCACCACGCCCCGCTCAGGCCTCCCTGGCTCCCTCCACCTTGCCCCATTCAGGCCTCCCTGGCTCCCTCCACCACGCCCGCTCAGGCCTCCTGGCTCCCTCCACCATGCCCCATTCAGGCCTCCCTGGCTCCCTCCACCACGCCCGCTCAGGCCTCCCTGGCTCCCTCCACCACGTCCCGCTCAGGCCTCCCTGGCTCCCTCCACCACGCCCCGCTCAGGCCTCCCTGGCTCCCTCCACCTTGCCCCATTCAGGCCTCCCTGGCTCCCTCCACCACGCCCCGCTCAGGCCTCCCTGGCTCCCTCCACCACGCCCCGCTCAGGCCTCCCTGGCTCCCTCCACCATGCCCCATTCAGGCCACCCTGGCTCCCTCCACCACGCCCCGCTCAGGCCTCCCTGGCTCCCTCCACCACGCCCCGCTCAGGCCTCCCTGGCTCCCTCCACCATGCCCCATTCAGGCCTCCCTGGCTCCCTCCACCACGTCCCGCTCAGGCCTCCTTGGCTCCCTCCACCACGCCCCGCTCAGGCCTCCCTGGCTCCCTCCACCATGCCCCATTCAGGCCTCCCTGGCTCCCCCCACCATGCCCCGCTCAGGCCTCCTTGGCTCCCTCCACCACGCCCTGCTCAGGCCTCCCTGGCTCCCTCCACCATGCCCCATTCAGGCCTCCCTGGCTCCCTCCACCACGTCCCGCTCAGGCCTCCTTGGCTCCCTCCACCACGCCCCGCTCAGGCCTCCCTGGCTCCCCCACCATGCCCCATTCAGGCCTCCCTGGCTCCCTCCACCATGTCCCGCTCAGGCCTCCCTGGCTCCCTCCACCATGCCCCATTCAGGGCTCCCTGGTTCCCTCCACCATGCCCTGCTCAGGCCTCCCTGGCTCCCTCCACCACGCCCTGCTCAGGCCTCCCTGGCTCCCTCCAGCACACACTGCTCAGGCCTCCCTGGTTCCCTCCACCACGCCCCGCTCAGGCCTCCCTGGCTCCCTCCACCACGCCCTGCTCAGGCCTCCCTGGCTCCCTCCAGCACACCCTGCTCAGGCCTCCCTGGTTCCCTCCACCACACCCTGCTCAGGCCTCCCTGGCTCCCTCCAGCACACCCTGCTCAGGCCTCCCTGGCTCCCTCCAGCACACCCTGCTCAGGCCTCCCTGGCTCTCTCCAGCACACCCTGCTCACGCCTCTCTGGCTCCCTCCACCACGCCCTGCTCAGGCCTCCCTGGCTCCCTCCAGCACGTTGTGTTATGATTCTATTTCAGGATTTATCTGGATACCAAATCGGTTTACGTGTCTAGTTTCATTCTCATAGTCCCAGTACTGCAAGAACTGGTACTGAAGACAGAGACAGAGATCGAATATTACTGAGATGGTCCCCATGGGGATACAGACAGTGTTGTGATTGTTGATGTTGATCCCAATAATGTGGCTTAATTTTTAAGTTGGACTTATGGACTTGTCCTATATGACCTCATCTGTTCTATATGACCTTATCTGTTCTGTATGACCTCATCTGTTCCTTATCTGTTCTATATGACCTCATCTGTTCTATATCTGTTGTATATGACCCCATCTAGACTCTTTTGTTTCTACTGTGTCATTGACTTGTTAATTGTTTACTCCATGTGTAACTCTGTGTTGTCTGTTCACACTGCTATGCTTTATCTTGGCCAGGTCGCAGTTGCAAATGAGAACTTGTTATCAACTAGCCTACCTGGTTAAATAAGGTGGTGAAATAAATTAATAAAATAAAAATCTGTTCTATATGACCTCATCTGTTCTATATAACCTGATCTGTTCTACATCTGTTCTATATGACCTAATCTGTTCTATATGACCTCATCTGTTCTATATCTATTCTATATGACATCATATGTTATATATGACCTAATCTGTTCTATATCTGTTCAACATGACCTCTTCTGTTCTATATGACCTCATATGTTCCCACTCTAAAACAAGTTAAACCCCTTTAAAATGAATACTCTAAGTAACTTGTAAAACTAAATTCAAGGAGAACCGAGTGTCTGTGGGTTTTTGCTCCACCCTTGTACTTGATTGATGAATTAAGGTCACTAATTAATAAGTAACTTCCCTCAGGTGGTTGTCTGGGTCTTAATTAAAAGGGGAGAAAAAAACGCAGATGCTCGGCCCTCTGTGGAATGAGTTTAGCAACCCTGCTCTAAGTGATTGGGAGTCTGTTTGCACACCTCAGACATTCCTAGTTTGTAGTAGTTCACAACAGACCCTTGTGGTGTGGTGCACAGGGCTGGAGTATATATATATATATTTACACACTGCTCAAAAGAATAAAGGGAACACTAAAATAACACATCCTAGATCTGAATGAATTAATTCTTATTAAATACTTTTTTCTTTACATAGTTGAATGTTCTGACAACAAAATCACACAAAAATTATCAATGGAAATCAAATTTATCAACCCATGGAGGTCTGGATTTGGAGTCACACTCAAAATTAAAGTGGAAAACCACACTACAGGCTGATCCAACTTATATAATGTCCTTAAAACAAGTCAAAATGAGGCTCAGTAGTGTGTGTGGCCTCCACTTGCCTGTATGACCTCCCTACAACGCCTGGGCATGCTCCTGATGAGGTGGCGGATGGTCTCCTGAGGGATCTCCTCCCAGACCTGGACTAAAGCATCCGCCATCTCCTGGACAGTCTGTGGTGCAATGTGGTGGTTTGAGCGAGACATGATGTCCCAGATGTGCTCAATTGGATTCAGGTCTGGGGAACGGGCGGGCCAGGCCATAGCATCAATGCCTTCCTCTTGCAGGAACTGCTGACACACTCCAGCCACATGAGGTATAGCATTGTCTTGCATTAGGAGGAACCCAGGGCCAACCGCACCAGCATATGGTCTCACAAGGGGTCTGAGGATGTCATCTCGGTACCTAATGGCAGTCAGGCTACCTCTGGCGAGCACATGGAGGGCTGTGCGGCCCCCGAAAAAATGCCACCCCACACCACTGAGCCACCGCCAAACCAGTCATGCTGGAGGATTTTGCAGGCAGCAGAACATTCTCCATGGCGTCTCCAGACTGTCATGTCTGTCACATGTGCTCAGTGTGAACCTGCTTTCATCTGTGAAGAGTACAGGGCGCCAGTGGCGAATTTGCCAATTTTGGTGTTCTCTGGCAAATGCCAAACGTTCTGCACGGTGTTGGGCTGTAAGCACAACCCCCACCTGTGGACATCGGGCCCTCATACACATGCACATTTATGGCCTGCTTGAGGTCATTTGGCAGTGCTCTGGCAGTGCTCCTCCTGCTCCTCCTTGCACAAAGGCGGAGGGGGTGGTCCTGCTGCTGGGTTGCTGCCCTCCTACGGCCTCCTCCACATCTCCTGATGTACTGGCCTGTCTCCTGGTAGCGCCTCCATGCTCTGGACACTACGCTGACAGACACAGCAAACCTTCTTGCCACAGCTCACATTGATGTGCCATCCTGGATGAGCTACACTACCTGAGCCACTTGTGTGGGTTGTAGTCTCATGGTACCACTAGAGTGAAAGCACCGCCAGCATTCAAAAGTGACCAAAACATCAGCCAGGAAGCATAGGAACTGAGGAGTGGTCTATGGTCACCACCTGCAGAACCACTCCTTTATTGGGGGTGTCTTGCTAATTGCCTATAATTTCCACCTGTTGTCTATTCAATTTGCACAACAGCATGTGAAATTTATTGTCAATCAGTGTTGCTTCCTAAGTGGACAGTTTGATTTCACAGAAGTGTGATTGACTTGGAGTTACATTGTGCTGTTTAAGTGTTCCCTTTATTTTTTTATATATAGGCCCCTATAACGTTCCACTCACGTTCTAGGTTGAGGTCTATTCGGGAGTGCTCAGAACAGCGGTGAGGCAGTGCTTTTCCAGAGGACGTTCAGAACAGAACTCTATCCTCGGGAGGTATTTCAGTATTAACCTGCAACACACTGGACAGCCTTCCTTAAAGGAGGGCTGTAGGTGAGCCAAGAGCAGGTCAGGGAAGACTAGAAGGCACAGAGTAGCACACTATCTTGATCCTAGCACGCTAGACCCATTAGAATATGTGGACAACTACAAATACCTGGGTGTCTGGTTAGACTGTAAACTCGCCTTACAGACTCACATAAGTCATCTCCAATCCAAAATTAAATCTAGAATTGGCTTCCTATTTCGCAACAAAGTATCTTTCACTCATGCTGCCAAACATACCCTCGTAAAACTGACCATCCTACCGATCCTTGACTTTGGCGATATCATTTACAAAATAGCCTCCAACACTCTACTCAACAAATTGGATGCAGTCTATCACAATGCCGTCCGTTTTGTCACCAAAGCCCCATATACTACCCACCACTGCGACCTGTACACTCTCGTTGGCCGGCCCTCGCTTCAAACTCTCCGCCAAACCCACTGGCTCCAGGTTATCTACAAGTCTCTGCTAGGTAAAGCCCCGCTTAATCTCAGTTTACTGGTCACCATAGCAGCACTCACCCGTAGCACACGCTCCAGCAGGTATATCTCACTGGTCACCCCAAAGCTAATTCCTCATTTGGCCGCCTTTCCTTCCAGATCTCTGCTGCCAATGACTGGAAAGAAAAGCAAAAATCACTGAAGCTGAAGACTCATATATCCCTCACTAGTTTTAATAAACACCAGCTGTCAGAGCAGCTCACAGATCACTGCACCTGTACATAGCCCATCTGTAAATATCCCATCCAACTACCTCAACCCATACTATATTTATTTATTTATCTTGCTCCTTTGCACACCAGTATCTCTACTTGAACATTCATCTTCTGCACATCTACCATTCCAGTGTTAAATTGCTTTATTGTAATTACTTTGCCACCATGGTCTATTAATTGCCTTACCTCCCTTATCCTACCTCATTTGCACACACTGTATATAGACTTTTTTCTACTGTATTGTTCACTGTATGTTTGTTTATTCCTTGTGTAACTCTGTGTTGTTGTCTGTTTCGAACTGCTTTGCTTTATCTTGGCCAGGTCGCAGTTGTAAATGAGAACTTGTACTCAACTGGCCTACCTGGTTAAATTAAAGTGAAATGGAAAAAATAAATAATAAAAATGTCCATGATGTTAGTTTGTCTAATGCAAATATATAATGCAAAATGCCTAGTTTGCTTGATGCAAATTCTGAGTTTCACTTTCAAAATACAGGTACAGCAACATGATTTACCTGGTCAGTCCAGTCACAACAGACATGTGATACCCTGTATCTTTTATAACAAACTAGGTCTAAAGTTCACATTTTCCAATGCAATGAATTGCAATAAATGCTGTGCCAGTCAAAACAATGGTTGGGAAAATGCTGTACAGGAAATACACTGCCATAATCACTGGCTTTAAAAGCCCCATTAGTTCAACATTACTAGGGGAGTGTGACTCAGTGGGAATAGCTTTTAACTTTCTGATTGAGAGCAGCAGACCTGAGTTTAAATACTATTTACAATAATTTATCTGGACATAATTGATCTTGCCTGTTGCAATATATCGAATAGAAAAGTCCCAAAAGTGCAAACCCTGCCCAGCTGACACTCTAGGCGGGCTAAAGCAAATGCTCAAAGTATTTGAAAGATTTTGAACAGTGATTGAACCCAGGTGTGGAGCACAGAAGGCAGCTAATCATCCTGTTGGCAGTTATTCAGGGCTGAGTCAGGCTGGTGGAAAAGCAAAGCGATAATGCAGTGTTATTGTAGTGAAACACAGAACCCCAGAGGAGCCAATCACATTAGAGCAAAAGTGAGAGGCTCACGCCATGGAAGACAAAACAATGAGGAGTCCAATGGCTAAGACAACAGTCCAGCATGAGGTACTGTCTTTAGTAGGGAGAGGAGGAGAGTTGTATTGGGCTGACTGTTGGTTGAGAATAGTTCTCCAGAATACAAATAGTAACTGTGTGTCCTAGCCAAAGCCACACACCTCGGCTGAAAACAGTCAAAGACTGAGCCTGGTTAAGTCGGAGGTTGTTACATCACACCGTTAAACTACATTAACGCAACTACATGAGTGTGTCTACAATGGAAGGACCTAAATCATTCACAACTGCGGCCCTACATATTCCTCCTTGTGACACTGATATACATCCTACTATGACACTGATATAGTTCCCTACTGTGACACTGATATAGATCATAATGTGTTCATATTATTTATTGAAATATGCAACACTCGACAAAACAACAAACACGACAAACAAACAGTCCTGAAAGGTGAAACAAAAACACTAAACAGGAAACAACCACCCACAAAACACAATGGAAAACAGGCTACCTAAATATGGTTCTCAATCAGGGAAAACGATTGACAGCTGCCTCTGATTGAGAACCATACCAGGCCAAACACAGAAATAGAAAATCATAGACAAACTAACATAGATAACCCACCCAACTCATGCCCTGACCATACTAAAAGAAAAGACAAAACAAAGGAACTAAGGTCAGAACGTGACACTTGGCATCTTTCTTTTGGTGTTTTTCAGAGTCAGTAGAAAGGCCTCTTTAGTGTCCTAAGTTTTCATAACTGTGACCGTCTGTAAGCTGTTTGTTCATGGTTCATTGAACAAGCATGGGAAACAATGTTTAAACCCTTTACAATGAATATCTGAGAAGTTATTTGGATTTTTACGAAACTATCATTGAAAGACAGGGTCCTGAAAAAGAGTTTAGATCGTAATGTAACACTGATGTGGATCCTACTGTGACACTGATGTAGATGCTACTGTGTCTATAATATAGATCCTACTGTACCACAGATATAGATCCTAATGTGAAGCTGATATAGATCCTACTGTGACACTGATACTGATCCTACTGTGACACTGAAGTAAATCCTACTGTGACAGTGATAGAGATCATTCTGTGACACTGATGTAGATCCTACTGTGACACTGAAATATATCCTACTGTGCCACTGATATAGATCCTACTGTACCACAGATATAGATCCTAATGTGACACTGATATAGATCCTACTGTGACACTGATATAGATCCTACTGTGACACTGATATAGATCCTACTGTGACACTGATATAGATCCTACTGTGACACTGATATAGATCCTACTGTGACACTGATATAGATCCTACTGTGACACTGATATAGATCCTAATGTGACACTGATATAGATCCTACTGTGACACTGATATAGATCCTACTGTGACACTGATATAGATCCTACTGTGACACTGATATAGATCCTACTGTGACACTGATATATATCCTACTGTGCCATTGATATAGATCCTACTGTACCACAGATATAGATCCTAATGTGACACTGACATATGTCGTACTGTGACACTGATATATATATCCTACTGTGATACTGATATAGATCCTACTGTGACACTAACATAGATCAAAAGGTGATCACTGTACCCTACTCTCATCAACACACTGGATCCATCGGCACGGCTGGCTGATAGCTCTGTTCAGGACTACACGACAGACAAGAGCACCCACAAGTGAATAAATTCATGATTTCTTTTTCCATGTGATTGTGATTAACGTTACCGTGATAATATTTCTGAAATGTCTCGACGATAAATGTGCCCTTTTCTCTCTCTCCCTGTAATGCTCCGGGTGTCGTGGGTGTGGAGTCAAACGCAGGAGACAGAGAGTGCAATGCTGTGCGTCTTTAATAGCACCAACGCACCACAGGGTGCTCACAATAGTAACGGCCCCAAACACAGGGAATGAAAATGTACAACGGAAAAAATCACGACCAGGCACTAACACGTACCTCTACAACAGAGCCGAAGGTTACACTGAAATAATCCCGCACAACAACCAGGCGGGCTGGCTGTCTAATAAAGACAAACTAATCATACATAAACAGGTGCTACCAATAAACATACAAGGAGGGGGAGGAAAGACAATCAGTGGTAGCTAATAGGCCGGTGACGACGACCGCCGAGCGCCACCCGCCCGGGACCTCGGTCGGACTCGTGACACTCCCCTCCTCTCCATCTGTTGTTAGAAGCTGTCATATTTTGTCAGTCCGCTAGGGACCTGTGTCTCATGCAAAGGGTGCATGTTTATTCTGTGTTATTTTTTAGTTAGCTAGTAAATAAATTATTAAACCTATTTATGAAGTATTGAATTATGAACAAGGCTGTGATTTTTGCAGATCCAAGAAGGTTACGACTGGTCAGAATGATGATGATAAGAGGTAATGATTAATATGTATTTTAAGTTGACAGAGAACGCATTCCCATTTACAGTAACGACCTGGGGAATAGTTACAGGGGAGAGGAGATGAATGAGCCAATTGTAAGCTGGGAATGATTAGGTGGCCATGATGGTATGAAGGCCAGATTGGAAATTTAGCCAGGACACCAGGGTTAACTCCCCTACTCTTATGATGAGTGTCATCTTTTAGTGACCATCCAAATGACAGCACCCTACACCCTACACCCTGCAATGTCCTCAATCACTGCCCTGGGGAATTGGGAAAACATTTTTAGAACAGAGGAAAGGGTGCATCCTACTGGTCCTCCAACACCACTTCCAGCAGCATCTGGTCTCTCATCCAGGAACTGACCAGGACCAACCCTGCTTAGCTTCAGAAGCAAGCCAGCAGTGGGATGAAGGGTGGTATGCTGATAGCAAATAAAATGACTGTTTATCAATTAAATAGATATTTACCTTATAGAGATTAATTCAGGAGATGGTAACTCTTTAAACAAACTATTCAGTGGTGCCCCAAATCATAATTAGTTAATTGTTACATGATTAATTTAATCGGGTAAAAATAAAACATAGTTAGTTTACTAAATAAATAACAGTCATCAGATTGATGAAAGTAAAGTCACGACAAGGAACACCTTTTAATTGAAATGCACTCCAGATGACTACCTCATGAAGCTGGTTGAGAGAATATCAAGAGCGTGCAAAGCCATCATCAAGGCAAAGGGTGGTTACTTTGAAGAATCTCAAATATAAAATATATTTTGATTTGACTAACACATTTTGGTTACTACATGACTCCATGTGTCATTTAGGGCAGAGGGTCAAGTGACTTGACCCTTTGGGAGTAGTACATTACATTACATTTACATTTAAGTCATTTAGCAGACGCTCTTATCCAGAGCGACTTACAAATTGGTGCATTCACCTTATGACATCCAGTGGAACAGCCACTTTACAATAGTGCATCTAAATCTTTTAGGGGGGGGGTGGGGTGAGAAGGATTACTTATCCTATCCTAGGTATTCCTTAAAGAGGTGGGGTTTCAGGTGTCTCCGGAAGGTGGTGATTGACTCCGCTGTCCTGGCGTCGTGAGGGAGTTTGTTCCACCATTGGGGGGCCAGAGCAGCGAACAGTCTTGACTGGGCTGAGCGGGAACTGTACTTCCTCAGTGGTAGGGAGGCGAGCAGGCCAGAGGTGGATGAACGCAATGCCCTTGTTTGGGTGTAGGGCCTGATCAGAGCCTGGAGGTACTGAGGTGCTGTTCCCCTCACAGCTCCGTAGGCAAGCACCATGGTCTTGTAGCGGATGCGAGCTTCAACTGGAAGCCAGTGGAGAGAGCGGAGGAGCGGGGTGACGTGAGAGAACTTGGGAAGGTTGAACACCAGACGGGCTGCAGCGTTCTGGATGAGTTGTAGGGGTTTAATGGCACAGGCAGGGAGCCCAGCCAACAGCGAGTTGCAGTAATCCAGACGGGAGATGACAAGTGCCTGGATTAGGACCTGCGCCGCTTCCTGTGTGAGGCAGGGTCGTACTCTGCGGATGTTGTAGAGCATGAACCTACAGGAACGGGCCACCGCCTTGATGTTAGTTGAGAACGACAGGGTGTTGTCCAGGATCACGCCAAGGTTCTTAGCGCTCTGGGAGGAGGACACAATGGAGTTGTCAACCGTTATGGCGAGATCATGGAACGGGCAGTCCTTCCCGGGAGGAAGAGCAGCTCCGTCTTGCCGAGGTTCAGCTTGAGGTGGTGATCCGTCATCCACACTGATATGTCTGCCAGACATGCAGAGATGCGATTCGCCACCTGGTCATCAGAAGGGGGAAAGGAGAAGATTAATTGTGTGTCGTCTGCATAGCAATGATAGGAGAGACCATGTGAGGTTATGACAGAGCCAAGTGACTTGGTGTATAGCGAGAATAGGAGAGGGCCTAGAACAGAGCCCTGGGGGACACCAGTGGTGAGAGCGCGTGGTGAGGAGACAGATTCTCGCCACGCCACCTGGTAGGAGCGACCTGTCAGGTAGGACGCAATCCAAGCGTGGGCTGCGCCGGAGATGCCCAACTCGGAGAGGGTGGAGAGGAGGATCTGATGGTTCACAGTATCGAAGGCAGCCGATAGGTCTAGAAGGATGAGAGCAGAGGAGAGAGAGTTAGCTTTAGCAGTGCGAAGCGCCTCCGTGATGAAGAGAAGAGCAGTCTCAGTTGAATGACTAGTCTTGAAACCTGACTGATTCGGATCAAGAAGGTCATTCCGAGAGAGATAGCGGTAGAGCTGGCCAAGGACGGCACGTTCAAGAGTTTTGGAGAGAAAAGAAAGAAGGGATACTGGTCTGTAGTTGTTGACATCGGAGGGATCGAGTGTAGGTTTTTTCAGAAGGGGTGCAACTCTCGCTCTCTTGAGGACGGAAGGGACGTAGCCAGCGGTCAGGGATGAGTTGATGAGCGAGGTGAGGTAAGGGAGAAGGTTATCCGGAAATGGTCTGGAGAAGAGAGGAGGGGATAGGGTCAAGCGGGCAGGTTGTTGGGCGGCCGGCTGTCACAAGACGCGAGATTTCATCTGGAGAGAGAGGGGAGAAAGAGGTCAGAGCACAGGGTAGGGCAGTGTGAGCAGAACCAGCGGTGTCGTTTTACTTAGCAAACGAGGATCGGATGTCGTCGACCTTCTTTTCAAAATGGTTGACGAAGTCATCTGCAGAGAGGGAGGAGGGGGGGAGGGGGAGGAGGATTCAGGAGGGAGGAGAAGGTGGCAAAGAGCTTCCTAGGGTTAGAGGCAGATGCTTGGAATTTAGAGTGGTAGAAAGTGGCTTTAGCAGCAGAGACAGAGGAGGAAAATGTAGAGAGGAGGGAGTGAAAGGATGCCAGGTCCGCAGGGAGGCGAGTTTTCCTCCATTTCCGCTCGGCTGCCCGGAGCCCTGTTCTGTGAGCTCGCAATGAGTCGTCGAGCCACGGAGCGGGAGGGGAGGACCGAGCCGGCCTGGAGGATAGGGGAAATAGAGAGTCAAAGGATGCAGAAAGGGAGGAGAGGAGGGTTGAGGAGGCAGAATCAGGAGATAGGTTGGAGAAGGTTTGAGCAGAGGGAAGAGATGATAGGATGGAAGAGGAGAGAGTAGCGGGGGAGAGAGAGCGAAGGTTGGGACGGCGCGATATCATCCGAGTAGGGGCAGTGTGGGAAGTGTTGGATGAGAGCGAGAGGGAAAAGGATACAAGGTAGTGGTCGGAGACTTGGAGGGGAGTTGCAGTGGGGTTATTGGAAGAACAGCATCTATTAAAGATCAGGTCGAGCGTATTGCCTGCCTTGTGAGTAGGGGGGGAAGGTGAGAGGGTGAGGTCAAAAGAGGAGAGGAGTGGAAAGAAGGAGGCAGAGAGGAATGAGTCAAAGGTAGACGTGGGGAGGTTAAAGTTGCCCAGAACTGTGAGAGGTGAGCCGTCCTCAGGAAAGGAGCTTATCAAGGCATCAAGCTCATTGATGAACTCTCCGAGGGAACCTGGAGGGCGATAAATGATAAGGATGTTAAGCTTGAAAGGGCTGGTAACTGTGACAGCATGGAATTCAAAGGAGGCGATAGACAGATGGGTAAGGGGAGAAAGAGAGAATGACCACTTGGGAGAGATGAGGATCCCGGTGCCACCACCCCGCTGACCAGAAGCTCTCGGGGTGTGCGAGAACACGTGGGCGGACGAGGAGAGAGCAGTAGGAGTAGCAGTGTTATCTGTGGTGATCCATGTTTCCGTCAGTGCCAAGAAGTCGAGGGACTGGAGGGAGGCATAGGCTGAGATGAACTCTGCCTTGTTGGCCGCAGATCGGCAGTTCCAGAGGCTCCCGGAGACCTGGAACTCCACGTGGGTCGTGCTCGCTGGGACCACCAGATTAGGGTGGCCGCGGCCACGCGGTGTGGAGCGTTTGTATGGTCTGTGCAGAGAGGAGAGAACAGGGATAGACAGACACATAGTTGACAGGCTACAGAAGAGGCTACGCTAATGCAAGGAGATTGGAATGACAAGTGGACTACACGTCTCGAATGTTCAGAAAGTTAAGCTTACGTAGCAAGAATCTTATTGACTAAAATGATTAAAATGATACAGTACTGCTGAAGTAGGCTAGCTGGCAGTGGCTGCGTTGTTGACACTACACTAATCAAGTCGTTCCGTTGAGTGTAATAGTTTCTACAGTGCTACTATTCGGGGGCTAGCTGGCTAGCTAGCAGTGTTGATTACGTTACGTTGCGTTAAAAGAACGACAATAGCTGGCTAGCTAACCTAGAAAATCGCTCTAGACTACACAATTATCTTTGATACAAGGATGGCTATGTAGCTAGCTATGTAGCTAGCTACGATCAAGCAAATCAAACCGTTGTGCTGTAATGAAATGAAATGAAAATGTGATACTACCTGTGGAGCGAAGCGGAATGCGACCGGGTTGTTGTTGACTAGCTGTTAGCTGTTAGCTGTTAGCTAGCTAGCAGTGTCTCCTACGTTAAGGACGACAAATAGCTGGCTAGCTAACCTCGGTAAATTAGGATAATCACTCTAAGACTACACACTCTAAACTACACAATTATCTTGGATACGAAGACAGCAAAGACAACTATGTAGCTAGCTAACACTACACTAATCAAGTCGTTCAGTTGAGTGTAATAGTTTCTACGGTGCTGCTATACGGTGGACGTTAGCTAAGTGGCTAGCTGCAGTAGACTACGTTAGGACGACGAAATACGATAATTACGCAATTATCTTTGATACAAAGACGGCTATGTAGCTAGCTAAGAAGAAATTGCTAAGATTAGACAAATCAAACCGTTGTACTATAATGAAATGTAATGAAAAGTAATGAAAAGTAATACTACCTGCGGACCGAAGTGCGAATGCCTACCCACTAGTTTACAGCAGAGGGTTCGAGAGACTTGACCCTTTGTGGATAGTACCCACCCACTAGTTTAGGGCAGAGGGTTCAAGAGAGTTGACCCTTTGTGGGTAGTACCCACACACTAGTTTAGGGCAGAGGGGTCGAGTGACTTGACCCTTTGTGAGTAGTTCCCACCCACTAGTTTAGGGCAGAGGGGTCGAGTGACTTGACCCTTTGTGAGTAGTACCCACCCACTAGTTTAGGGCAGAGGGGTCGAGTGACTTGACCCTTTGTGAGTAGTTCCCACCCACTAGTTTAGGGCAGAGGGGTCGAGTGACTTGACCCTTTGTGAGTAGTACCCACACACTAGTTTAGGGCAGAGGGGTCGAGTGACTTGACCCTTTGTGAGTAGTTCCCACCCACTAGTTTAGGGCAGAGGGGTCGAGTGACTTGACCCTTTGTGAGTAGTTCCCACCCACTCGTTTAGGGCAGAGGGGTCGAGAGACTTGACCCTTTGTGGGTAGTACCCACACACTAGTTTAGGGCAGAGGGGTCGAGTGACTTGACCCTTTGTGAGTAGTATCCACACACTAGTTTAGGGCAGAGGGTTTTGAGAGACTGAACCATTCTAGAGTCAGAGCCCCTACCCATTCACAAGTTTAGAAGTTAATGTTATACAGCTTTGTGATTGGAATGGAATATCTACCTATCGACAGAGGTGTGTTAAATGTTCTTAGAATATAAAGCACTCAATCCCAAATGTAACCACTACGCCTGTGTGTCTCCTGGCGTATGACCTTCCAGTCCTCACCACTGTGGCCTTATTGTACTTATTCTCCATCTTGACCAGCCTCTACCTGCCCGACTCGTGGTCTAAGTTCACAGACGACAACATCCTTCACTCCCAGAGACAGCGTGCGGTGTCCCACAGGCAGCGTGACGAAATTGAGATCCTGTTGAACACCACGTCCAACGAGATGTGGAACCAGTTCAACACGGTCAACGTGGCCTTCACCAACGGTATGTCAGAGACCACCAACGCCAAGAACAGACTGCAGACACACCTGGCTAAGGTGACTAATGGTTCCCTGACCAATGACCATCAGGTTCATCTCTCATGTTCTAGTTCCTTTTCCATTCAGTTCCATTCAACTCATTGAGATGCAGTTTGGTTGTTTCTTGCTATACATCATTGTTCTTCAACATCAGGTCCACGGGGTAGTAAGGAAGGCATCCTAAACTGCCTGCATACCATATCTGGTTTTGGCTGCTGTCTATGATTTGTCTCAAACTACATTTACATTTTTACATTTAGGTCATTTAGCAGACGCTCTTATCCAGAGCGACTTACAAATTGGACTATTGAAGAGTTTATTACATTTTAGTGAAATCTTTTATGACAATAGAGAACAAATGTTTATTATTACCTAATTGATTTTACTGTTTAATGAATGAGGATAAAAATAAAACTCCTTTCATGCCCTTTTACTTGAGGCTAACAATCAGTGTTTAATGGGCAGAGACATGCAAACGAAGACCATGTAAGTATTGTGGAATGATCACCCTCTCCACTGATCTAGGCCTTATATGCACTGTCATCTTGTTATGGAAGCCAGGCATGCAAAGTAACTCACCAAACTATGTTTACTGCTAAGATAATAGCCTTCTCAAAAGAGGGACACCAAAAATAGATATCTCGGCATTGCCTGTGTTCAGCACTTTCCACTGATACATACCCTGGGTAGTGGAGTAGTGGACACTGGAGCCCATTGTTGTTAAAGGGCTAATTGGAGGTTGCTGGGCTCTATCCACCTCAGCAGTTCTCTGGTCTTATTCATTGACAGCAGCTATGATGTGAGGCACTCAGTCTTTAATTAAGCCAGTCAGTCAGCCAGTCAGTCAGACAGGGATGATTCTGAGGAGTGGTTGAGTGATTCATGGGAATGAGATTACATGATAATGTGATGAGTGTCTTAGAACTCTTTACCTCAATCCCTTACCCAGCAGGCAAAACTGGTTGCAAAGACATCCAGAGCATACAACCTGATTACAACCAGATTATAACCAGATTACAACCAAATTGCAACCAGATTATAACCACATTACAAACAAATTACAACCAGATTAAAACCAGATTATAACCAGATTACACTGGGGGCTCCCGAGTGACGCACCGGTCTAAGGCACTGAGTCTCAGTGCTAGAGTTGTCACTACAGACACCCTGTTTCGAATCCAGGCTGTATCACAACCGGCCATGATTGGGAGTCTCATAGGGAGGTGCACAATTAGCCCAGCATCGTCCGGGTTTGGCCAGAGTTTAAAATTAGATTACGTTTTTAACTGGTTTGCTTAGTTAAATAAATCTTAAATAAATAAAAAATACAACCATATTATAACCAGATTACAACCAGTTCCGGTTGTAACATTGTAATTTCAACCGCTAGAACTGCTCTCCTCCTAAACAACTCAAATTCCTCTGTTTCCTTACTCCCTGGATCATGTCAACATCCCTTTCTCCTGTTTCTCCAGGAAATCTTCCAGACCGAGATGCTAATAGATAGCCTGAAGAAGGCCCTGAGGGACAAGGCGTGCCCCCTGATGGTGGCCCAGACCAGGCTAGATGAGAGGCCACGTAGGCCCGCCGTGGAGCTCTGCAGGACAACCCACACCACAGGTAGGGCTTGGGCAAGTGTAGGTATTTTATAGCCAGTATGTTTTACACTTACATTCCCTCCTTTATCCTCTGTTTACTACTTCTTCAATCTGATTGTCTTGTCCGTCCCTGTCCTTTTCTCTGTCCCTGTCCTTTTCTCTGTCCCTGTCCTTTTCTCTGTCCCTGTCATTTTCTCTGTCCCTGTCCTTTTCTCTGTCCCTGTCCTTTTCTCTGTCCCTGTCTTATCTCTGTCCCTGTCCTTTTCTCTGTCCCTGTCCTTTTCTCTGTCCCTGTTCCCCGTCCCTGTTTCCATCCCAATCTCCAGACTGGTGTTTGAAGTGAAGGAGATAGAGGACACCATCCACAAGCTGCGTGAGAGGCTGATGGAGGCAGAAAACACCCTGCAGATGTTGGTGAAGACCAAGGCTGCCATGGAGCATGACCTGTCCATCAAGGCTAACTCCCTGTTAATGGTCAGGAGAAGTGCATGGGCATGAGGAAGAGCTTCCCCAGCACCCCACGCCAGGTGGGATACACCTAAAGTTATCGCATAGTATAACTAAGGGTGGTGAGATACACCTAAAGCCCTCACACAGCACTGTATACACTAAGAGTGGTGGGGTACATTCTGGCCATGACACAGTACTGTATACACTAACTGAGCCCCAGAGGCTTTCCTGGTCAAGAGCATTGCTCATAGCCAAGGCAAATTCCTGGATCCCATAGCAATGAGCACCACATAAGGATTGGGTAAATTCATATACACTATTGTACCGACCTGAACTGTACTGTTCTGGCTCCGCTTTTCACATTGTCCTTTCTAGATTGGTTCCAGGCAAGCCCATCTGAGCTATAGTGCTCTGGCCTGGTTCTTCCTACACTGAGGAACTAGAGCAGTATAGCTCAGGAGGGCTTGGCCCGGCTATAGAGCTTGATTTAGCATGGGCAGCGCCATTAAAGACTTTCACCATTTTAGAGTAGGCAACTGGGTGGGACTTCCTATGGGTTAAGGAAAGATCAATAATTCCTTCTAGGTCATCAGGAGGGATCAGACAATCTATTATACTCATAAGTAAAATCCCCCCCCCAAAACATTTTTTATTGATATTTATCAATTTTGTTTATCAAGTTTTGGAATGTTTATTGATCTTGTCTTTTCCTACTAACACTGACTTTGCGGCTAATCACTATTAAATAAAAATGTACTTGCTATGACTGTGATATGTGGTTGTCCCACCCACTATCTTCCTATGAATGCACTTACTGTAAGTCAAACTTGTAAGTTAAACTAGATAGCGGGGCGGCAGCGTAGCCTAGTGGTTAGAGCGTTGGACTAGTAACCGAAGGTTGCGAGTTCAAACCCCCGAGCTGACAAGGTACAAATCTGTCGTTCTGCCCCTGAACAGGCAGTTAACCCACTGTTCCCAGGCCGTCATTGAAAATAAGAATATGTTCTTAACTGACTTGCCTGGTTAAATAAAGGTTAAAAAAAAAATTAAAAAAAAACTATCAATGCTGACACAAGGACTTGTCACTGATTTCTGATATACACTGTTTATACAAAAGTATGTGGACACCCCTTTAAATTTGTGGATTTGGCTATTTCAGCAACACCCGCTGCTGACAGGTGTATACAATTGATCACACAGCCATGTAGTCTCCATATACAAGCAATGGCAGTAGAATGAACGCAGACTGGGAGCCAGGCTTAATCACCCAACATCAGTGCCCGACCTCACGAATGGTCTTGTGGCTGAATGGAAGCCCTTCAGCAATGTTCTAACATCTAGTGGAAAGCCTTAACAGAAGAGTGGAGGCTTTTATAACAGCAACACTCACTAAATCAATCCTTTTCCTAATTTTCTTGAGATTTGAGTTTGGTCCCACACATCTCTTTTTCTTTCTCCATTCCTCCATCCTTCTTTCTTTTTCATATCCAAACATGTGTTGTGTCTTCCGTTATGCATTTTCTAGACATCCATCTCTAAGGTCATGCCAATAGACAGGGATGGCTGTTGTCCAATGAAAGATCTGGTAAGCAGGCCTGGGTCTAAGCTGTGAGGTTTACCAAATGGGAAAAGCTGTTCGTGACTCCACATAAATCCTACTTCTTTCACTCCATGTTAAAGCGAAGTACGACAACATCACAATCGGCACCACCAAAACTAAAGCAGAGTTTCACTACGGAAATACCTTCCAATGGGTTGACCTAAGAAGAGATAAACAAAGAGTTATTGCTGAAGAAATCCCTGTTGTTTTAAGTGTGTGTGTGTGTGTGTGTGTGTGTGTGTGTGTGTGTGTGTGTGTGTGTGTGTGTGTGTGTGTGTGTGTGTGTGTGTGTGTGTGTGTGTTGTTTTTGTGTTAAATGATTCAGGTGTGCTGCGTTTTAGAACTTTAGTTTATGTTATCCAGTGTGTGTACAGAGCTGCCCATTTGTCACTCACACTCACACACACACACACACACACACACACACACACACACACACACACACACACACACACACACACACACACACACACACACACACACACACACACACACACACACACACACACACACACACACACACACACACACACACACACACACACACACACACACACACACACACACGCACACACTGTAGTCGCTCCCCTCCCCTCTGCCGTACAAACAGTATATTCTTGACTGTGATCTTCAGGAGTAAATACATGGGGAGGGGTGGGTCCACCCTCCAGTGTGTGTTTACCCCCCCACACATCCCCTGTCCGGGGAAAGGCGTCAGCATGCTTCAGAGAGGCTGACGAACCAAACGTGTGCTCGCATAAACAAATACCTCAATATAGTCACAATTAATTAACACAAGAAGATTAACTCAATAAATCTTTCACTAATTTTGACCTTTTTGCCTAGGAGATCTAAGTCGGGCAATTTTGTATCTGATTAGTATCATTGATGCAGTATTTCTCATATGAAAAAATGTGCATGAGGAAAAATCACTACTGTTGATGAATCGCCTACGAGGGTGCAACTGACTTCGGCTACCGACTTACGCTTGCATCTAGAAAAAAATGTATGTGCCAGAAAAGCCCAAAAAAACCTTACTGAAGTCCAAAACGAACAAAACCGTCACAAATGTCTTCATGATATATGTCCAAACGAGCTGGGAAGCATGTGGACGCCTCACCACATTACTGGGCCCCATCGTTAGCAAACACAGGCCCCCTATTGCTTCCCTTACTTAACTAGGCTCACATCTCTCATTGCTCAGTGATTAGACTTACTTACGGTTAGACAGGTCTCTCTCTCTCTCTCTATCTCTCTCCCTCTCTCCCTCTCTCCCTCTATCTCTCCCTCTATCTCTATCTCTATCTCTATCTTGACACCACAGCCGGGAGGCCTGAGGACCCACTTAGAGACATGCCGGGGTGTCCGTTTTTGATCTGACACAGTTCCCCTTTGACCTTCTCTCCCACCACGCATACGGGGAATGTCCTCTGGAATGTTCCCCACTGTCCAAGCATATTGGCAGTTAATTTTCAACTCATGTTTTAGATCACCCACAGTTCATCTGTTCATGTTCTAGACATACCATGTTTAAGACTAGAGAGCTGCTGGTGCTTAATGCAGAGCCACAGTTCTATACTGAATCTTTGTTTTCATCCCCCTTGGTGTTTTTCCTATTTTGTTGCATTACAACCTGTAATTTAAATATATTTTTATTTGGATTTCATGTAATGGACATACACAAAATGGTCCAAAATGGGGAACTGAAACTTATTTCAAAATATTAAACAAAACAAATGGAAAAGGGGTCAACCCCTTTGCTATGAAGCCCCTAAATAAGATCTGGTGCAACCAATTACCTTCTGAAGTCACATATTTAGGTAAATAAAGTCCACCTGTGTGCAATCTAAGTGTCACATGATCTGTCACATGATCTCAGTATATATACAGTACACCTGTTCTGAAAGGCCCCAGTGACTGCAACTCCACAAAGCAAGGGGCAACACCAAGCAAGCAACACCATGTACAGCCGGGAAGAACTATTGGATATAAGAGCAACGTCATTTTACCAACATTACAACCAGGAATACGTCTTTCCCGAAGCGGATCCTCTGTTTGGACCACCACCCAGGACAATGGATCGGATCCCAGTAGGCGACCCAAAACAATGGTGCCGCAGAAGGGGCAGACAGAGCGGTCTTCCGGTCAGGCTCAGTAGAAGGGCACATCGCTCACCGCTCCCGAGTATACTATTCGCCAAAGTCCGAGCAAGGGTTGCCTTCCAGAGAGAAATCAGATATTGTAACATTCTCTGTTTCACAAAGACATGGCTGACTCAAGAAGGGGGTGTATGCGATATTATTAACGAGTCGTGGTGTGATCATAACAACATATAGGAACTCAAGTCCTTTTGTTCACCTGACACAGAATTCCTTACAATCAAATTCTGACCTCATTATCTACCAAGATAATTCTCTTCGATTATAGGTGAACGCTGTCTCTACCTGGCCGGTTCCCCTCTCTCCACTGGGATTCTCTGCCTCTAATGCTATTAAAGAGGCTGAGTCACTGGCTTACTGGTGCTCTTCCATGCCGTCCCTAGGAGGGGTGCGTCACTTGAGTGGGTTGAGTCACTGATGTGATCTTCCTGTCTGGGTTAGCTCCCCCCCTTGGGTTGTGCCGTGGCGGAGATCTTTGTGGGCTATACTCGGCCTTGTCTCAGGATGGTATGTTGGTGGTTGAAAATATCCCTCTAGTGGTGTGGGGGCTGTGCTTTTGCAAAGTGGGTGGGGTTATATCCTGCCTGTTTGGCCCTGTCTGGGGGAATCAATGGATGGGGCCACAGTGTCTCTTGACCCCTCCTGTCTCAGCCTCTGGTATTTATGCTGCAGTCGTTTATGTGTCGGGGGGGCAAGGGTCAGTCTGTTATATCTGGAGTATATCTCCTGTCTTAGCTGGTGTCCTGTTTGAATTTATGTATGCTCTCTCTAATTCTTTCTTTCTCTCTCAGAGGACCTGAGCCCTAGGACCATGCCTCAGGACGACCTGGCATGATGACTCCTTGCTGTCCCGAGTCCACCTGGCCGTGCTGCTGCTCCAGTTTCAACTGTTCTGCTGCGGCTATGGAACCCTGACCTGTTCACCGGACATGATACCAGTCCCAGACCTGCTGTTTTCAACTCTCTAGAGACAGCAGGAGTGGTAGAGATACTCTCAATGATCGGCTATGAAAAGCCAACTGAGACTTACTCCTGAGGTGCTGACTTGTTGCACCCTCAACAACCACTGTGGTTATTATTATTTGACCATGCTGGTCATTTATGAACATTTAAACATCTTGGCCATGTTCTGTTATATTCTCCACCCGGCACAGCCAGAAGAGGACTGGCTACCCCTCATAGCCTGGTTCTTCTCTAGGTTTCTTCCTAGGTTTTGTCCTTTCGTGCTTCTACACTTGCATTGCTTGCTGTTTGGGCATTTAGGCTGGGTTTCTGTACAGCACTTTGAGATATCAGCTGATGTAAGAAGGGCTATATAAATACATTTGATTTGATTATAATCACAGCCGTGTATATCTCCCCCAAAGAAGACACCTGGACCGCCCTGAAAGAACTTAATTTGACTCGATGTAAACTGGAAAACACATATCCTGAAAACACATATCTGTAAAAGAGGGACATCAGAGACTGTAACGTTCTCTGCTTCACGGAAACATGGCTCACTGGAGAGACGCTATCCGGGGCGGTGCAGCCAACGGGTTTCTCCACGCATCGCGCCGACAGAAACAAACATCTTTCTGGTAAGAAGAGTGGCGGGGGCGTATGCCTCATGACTAACGAGACATGGTGTGATGAAAGAAACTTACAGGAACTCAAATCCTTCTGTTCACCTGATTTAGAATTCCTCACAATCAAATGTAGACCGCATTATCTACCAAGAGAATTATCTTCGATTATAATCACAGCCGTATATATCCCCCCCCAAGCAGACACATCGATGGCTCTGAACTAACTTTATTTAACTCTTTGCAAACTGGAAACCATTTATTCGGAGGCTGCATTCATTGTAGCTGGGGATTTTAACAAAGCTAATCTGAAAACAAGACTCCCTAAATTTTATCAGCATATCGATTGCGCAACCAGGAGTGGTAAAACCTTGGATCATTGTTACTCTAACTTCCGCGACGCATAAAAGGCCCTGCCCTGCCCCCCTTTCGGAAAAGCTGACCACGACTCCATTTTGTTGATCCCTGCCTACAGACAGAAACTTAAACAAGAGGCTCCCACGCTGAGGTCTGTCCAACGCTGGTCCAACCAAGCTGACTCCACACTCCAAGACTGCTTCCATCACGTGGACTGGGACTGTTTCGTATTGCGTCAGATAACAATATTGCGTCAGATAACAATATTGACGAATACGCTGATTCGGTGTGCGAGTTCATTAGAACGTGCGTTGAAGATGTCGTTCCCATAGCAACGATATAAATATTCCCTAAACAGAAACCGTGGATTGATGGCAGCATTCGAGTGAAACTGAAAGCGCGAACCACTGCTTTTAATCAGGGCAAGGTGTCTGGTAACATGACAGAATACAAACAGTGCAGCTATTCCCTCCGCAAGGCTATCAAACAAGCTAAGCGTCAGTACAGAGACAAAGAGGACCAAACATTCAACAGATAACCACCACAGCCTTAGAGGATCAGGGCAAGGTGTCTGGTAACATGTCCGAATATAAACAATGCAGCTATTCCCTCCGCAAGGCTATTAAGCGTCAGTACAGAGACAAAGTGGAATCTCAATTCAATGGCTCAGACACAAGAGGCATGTGGCAGGATCTACAGTCAATCACGGACTACAAGAAGAAACCCAGCCCAGTCACGGACCAGGATGTCTTGCTCCCAGGCAGACTAAATAACTTTTTTGCCCGCTTTGAGTACAATACAGTGCCACTGACACGGCCTGCAACGAAAACATGCGGTCTCTCCTTCACTGCAGCCGAGGTGAGTAAGACATTTAAACGTGTTAACCCTCGCAAGGCTGCAGGCCCAGACGGCATCCCCAGCCGCACCCGCAGAGCATGCGCAGACCAGCTGGCCGGTGTGTTTACGGACATATTCAATCAATCCCTATACCAGTCTGCTGTTCCCACATGCTTCAAGAGGGCCACCATTGTTCCTGTTCCCAAGAAAGCTAAGGTAACTGAGCTAAACGACTACCGCCCCGTAGCACTCACTTCCGTCATCATGAAGTGCTTTGAGAGACTAGTCAAGGACCATATCACCTCCACCCTACCTGACACCCTAGACCCACTCCAATTTGCTTACCGCCCAAATAGGTCCACAGACGATGCAATCTCAACCACACTGCACACTGCCCTAACCCATCTGGACAAGAGGAATACCTATGTGAGAATGCTGTTCATCGACTACAGCTCGGCATTCAACACCATAGTACCCTCCAAGCTCGTCATCAAGCTCGAGACCCTGGTTCTCGACCCCGCCCTGTGCAACTGGGTACTGGACTTCCTGACGGGCCGCCCCCAGGTGGTGAGGGTAGGCAACAACATCTCTTCCCCGCTGATCCTCAACACGGGGGCCCCACAAGGGTGCGTTCTGAGCCCTCTCCTGTACTCCCTGTTCACCCACGACTGCGTGGCCACGCACGCCTCCAACTCAATCATCAAGTTTGGGGACGACACAACAGTGGTAGGCTTGATTACCAACAACGACGAGACGGCCTACAGGGAGGAGGTGAGGGCCCTCGGAGTGTGGTGTCAGGAAAATAACCTCACACTCAACGTCAACAAAAAGGAGATGATTGTGGACTTCAGGAAACAGCAGAGGGAACACCCCCCTATCCACATCGATGGAACAGTAGTGGAGAGGGTAGCAAGTTTTAAGTTCCTCGGCATACACATCACAGACAAACTGAATTGGTCCACTCACACAGACAGCGTCGTGAAGAAGGCGCAGCAGCGCCTCTTCAACCTCAGGAGGCTGAAGAAATTCAGCTTGTCACCAAAAGCACTCACAAACTTCTACAGATGCACAATCGAGAGCATCCTGGCGGGCTGTATCACCGCCTGGTACGGCAACTGCTCCGCCCTCAACCGTAAGGCTCTCCAGAGGGTAGTGAGGTCTGCACAACGCATCACCGGGGGCAAACTACCTGGCCTCCAGGACACCTACACCACCCGATGTTATTGGAAGGCCATAAAGATCATCAAGGACATCAACCACCCGAGCCACTGCCTGTTCACCCCGCTATCATCCAGAAGGCGAAGTCAGTACAGGTGCATCAAAGCTGGGACCGAGAGACTGAAAAACAGCTTCTATCTCAAGGCCATCAGACTGTTAAACAGCCACCACTAACATTGAGTGGCTGCTGCCAACACACTGACATTGACACTGACCCAACTCCAGCCACTTTAATAATGGGAATTGATGGGAAATGATGTAAATATATCACTAGCCACTTTACACAATGCTACCTTATATAATGTTACTTACCCTACATTATTCATCTCATATGCATACGTATATACTGTACTCTATATCATCAACTGCATCCTTATGTAATACATGTATCACTAGCCACTTTAACTATGCCACTTTGTTTACTTTGTCTACATACTCATATCATATGTATATACTGTACTCGATACCATCTACTGTATGCTGCCCCGTACCATCACTCATTCATATATCCTTATGTACATATTCTTTATCCCCTTACACTGTGTATAAGACAGTAGTTTTGGAATTGTTAGTTAGATTACTTGTTGGTTATTACTGCATTGTCGGAACTAGAAGCACAAGCATTTCGCTACACTCGCATTAACATCTGCTAACCATGTGTATGTGACAAATAAAATTTGATTTGATTTGATTTGCATTTATTGTAGCTGGAGATTTTAAGAAGGCTAATCTGAAAACAAAGATGCCTAAATTTATCAGCATATGAAATGCGCGAACCGGACTGGTAAAATTCTGGATTGCTATTCTAACTTCTGCGACACATACAAAGCCCTCCCTTGCTCTCCCTTTGGCAAATCTGACCACGACTCCATTTTGTTGCTCCTAGCCTATAGACAAACATAATCAGGAAATGCCCGTGCTCAGGTCTGTTCAATGCCGGTCCGACCAATGTGATTCCACGCTTCAGAATTGCTTCGATAACGTGGACTGGGATATGTTCTGGATAGCATCGAACAACAACATTGACGTATACGCTGATTCGGTGAGCGAGTTTATTAGCAAGTGCATCGGATGTTGTACCCACGGTGACTATTAAAACCTTCCCCAACCAGACACCGTGGATTGATGGCAGCATTCGTGCAAAACTGAAAGTGCAAACGACTGCTTTTAATCAGGGCAAGGCGACCAGAAACATGACCAAATACAAACAGTGTAGCTATTCCCTCCGCAAGTCAATCAAACAAGCTAAGCATCAGTATACAGACAAAGTAGAGTTGCAATTCAACAGCTTAGAAACCAGAAGTATGCGGCTGGGTCAACAATCAATCACGGATGACAAAAAGAAAACCAGCCCAGTAGCAGACACCGATGTCTTGCTCCCAGACAGACTAAACCATTTCTTTGCTCACTTTGAGGACAAAACAATGCTACTGACACAGCACGCTTCCAAAACCTGTGGGCTCTCCTTCACTGCAGCCAATGTGAGTAAAACATTTAAACGTGTTAACCCTCGCAAGGCTGTTAGCCCAGACTACATCCCTAGCCATGTCTTCAGAGCAAGTGCAGTTAAGCTGGCAGGTCAATCAATCCCTATCCCAGTCTGCTGTTCCCTCATGCTTCAAGAGGGCCACCATTGTTCCTGTTCCCAAGAAAGCTAAGGTAACTGTCCTAAATGACTATCGCCCCATAGCACTCACTTCCGTCATCATGAAGTGATTTGAGAGACTAGTCAAGGATTACATCACCTCCACCTTATCTGAATCAATAGACCCAATCCAATTTGTTTACCACCCCAATAGGTCCACAGACGACGCAATCACAATCGCACTGAACACTGCCCTAACCTATCTGGATAAGAGGAATATGTATGTAAGAATGCTATTCATGGATTACAGTTCAGCATTTAACACCATAGTAGCCTCCAAACACGTTATACAGCTTGAGACCCTGGGTCTCGACCCAGCCCTGTGCAACTGGGTCCTGTACTTTCTGGCGGGCCGCCCCCAGGTGGTGAGGGTATAAAAACAACATCTCCACCCCGCTGATCCTCAACACTGGGGCCCCACAGGGGTGCATTCTCAGCCCTCTCCTGTACTCCCTGTTCACCCATGATTGCCTGGCCATGCCGCCTCTAAATCAAGATGACACTACAGTAGTAGGCTTGATTACCAACAACGATGAGAAGGCCTACAGGGAGGAGGTGAGGGCCCTCTGAGTGTGGTGTCAGGAAAATAACCTCACACTCATGGTCAACAAAACAAAGGAGATGATTGTGGACTACAGGAAACAGCAGAGTGAGCATCCCCCTATCCACATTGATGGGACAGTAGTGTAAAAGGTGGAAAGTTTTAAGTTCTACAAGCGTAAGGCACTCCAGACTACCTGCCCTTCAGGACACTTACAGCACCCGATGTCTCAGGAAGGCCAAAAGGATCATCAAGGACACAACCACTGCCTGTTCACCCCGCTGTCATCCAGAAGGCGAGGTCAGTACAGGTGCACCAAAGCTGGGACCGAGAGACTGAAAAACAGCTTCTATCTCAATGCCATCAGACTGTTAAACAGCCATCACTAACATTGAGTGGCTGCTGCCAACATACTAACTCAATCTCTAGCCACTTTAATAATACAAAATTTGATGTAATAAATGTATCACTAGTCACTTTAAAATGCCACTTTGTATAATGTTTACATATCCTACATTACTCATATGTCTATACTGTACACTATACCATCTACTGCATCTTGCCTATGCCATTCGGCCATCGCTCATCCATCTATTTATATGTACATATATTTTTTCATTCCTTTACACTTGTGTGTAAGGTAGTTGTTGTGAAAGTGTTAGATTACTTGTAAGATATTACTGCACCATCGGAACTAGAAGCACAAGCATTTCGCTACACTCACATTAACATCTGCTAACCTTGTGTATGTGACCAATACATTCTTATTTTATTTGAAGACCAAGGAGCTCTCCAAACAGGTCAGAGACAAAGTTGTGGAGAAGTACAGATCAAGGTTGGGTTATAAAAAAATATCTGAAACGTTTTACATCCCACAGAGCACCATTAAATCATTTTTTTTTAAATGGAAAGAATATGGCACCACAACAATCCTGCCAAGAGTGGGCCGCCCACCAAAACTCACGAACCAGGCAAGGAGGGCATTAATCAGAGTCAACAAAGATACCAAAGATAACCCTGAAGGAGCTGCAAAAATCAACAGTGGAGATTGCAGTATCTGTCCATAGGACCACTTTAAGCCATACACTCCACAGTCCTGGGCTTTATGGAAGTGTGTCCAGAAAAAATTCATTGCTTAAAGAAAAAAATAAGCAAACACATTTGATGTTCACCAAAAGGCACGTGGGAGACTCTCCAAACATACTCTCCAAACGTACTCTGGTCAGATGAGACTAAAATGTAGCTTTTTAGCCATCAAGGAAAACGTTATGTCTGCCGCAACCCCAACAGATTTCATCACCCCGAGAGCACCATCCCCGCAGTGAAGCATGGTGGTGGTGGCAGCATCATGCTGTGGGGATGTTTTTCATCAGCATGGACTGGGAAACTGGTCAGAATTGAAGGAATGGTAGATGGTGCTAAATACAGGGAAATTCTTGAGGGAAACCTGTTTCAGTCTTCCAGACATTTGAGACAATGACCTTAAGCATACTGCTAAAGCAACACTCGAGTGGTTAAAGGGGAAACATTGTCTTGGATTGGCCTAGTCAAAGCCCGACCTCAATCCAATTGAGAATCTGTGGTATGACTTTAAGAATTGCTGTACTCCAGCTGAACCCATCCAACGTGAAGAAGCTGGAGCAGTTTTGCCTTGAAGAATGGGCAAAAATCCCAGTGGCTAGATGTGCCAAGCTTAAAGAGACATACCCCAAGAGACTTGCAGCTGTAATTGCTGCAAAAGGTGGCTCTACTAAATATTGACTTTGGGGGAGTGAATAGTTATGCACGCTCAAGTTTTGCTTTTTAGTCTTATTTTTTGTTGGTTTCACAAAAAAAATCATAATTTTGCATCTTCAAATTGGTAGTCATGTTGTGTAAATCAAATTATACAAACCCCCCAAAAATCAATTTTAATTGATTGTTTGTAAAGCAAAAATAAATGAACAATGCAAAGGGGGTGAATACTTTTGCAAGCCACTGTATATAATTAATATTTATAGTTTTTTTTAATGAAATTTGATTTTCCAGATGTGAGTCTTGATAAACTAAATAATTTACACGTTAATATTATTGAACTCTATCAATATTAATGCATTACTATACATTTTCACTTTCATTTACACTCCTTACTGTCCACACAAGGAGGGGTGAAGTGACTATGCATAGATAATAAACAGTGAGTAGCAGCAGTGTACTGTACAAAAGTAAGGGGGGTGTCAATGTAAATTGACACCCCAAATTGACATCCGGTGGTGATTTTATTAATTGTTCAACAGTCTTGTGGCTTGGGGCTAGAAGCTGTTGAGAAGCCTTTTGGTCATAGACTTGGCGCTCCGGTACCGCTTGCTGTGCGGTAGCAGAGAAAACAGTCTATTATTTGGGTGACAAGAGTCTCTGACAGTTTTATGGACTTTCCTTTGACATTGCCTACTATATAGGTCCTGGATGGCAGGACGCTTGGCCACAGTGATGTACTGGGCCATTCACACTACCCTCTGTAGCGCCTTACGTCAGATGCCGAGCAGTTGCCTTACCAGGCGTAGAACCTGTAGAACTGTAGAACTGTAGAACCTTTTTAGGATCTGGGGACCCATGACAAATCTTTTCAGTCTCCTGAGGGGGAAAGTGTTTTTTCATGCCCTCTTCATGACTGTCTTGGTATGTTAGGACCATCATAGTTTGTTGGTGATGTGGACACCAAGGAACTTGAAACTCTCGCTCCACTACAGCCCCATCGATGTTAATGGGGACCTGTTCGGCCCGCCTTTTCCTGTAGTCCACGATCAGCTCCTTAGTCTTGCTCACATTGAGGGAGAGGTTGTTGTCCTGGCACTACACTGCCAGTTCTCTGACCTCCTCCCTATAAGCCAGTGTGGAGTGCGATTGAGATTTTGTCATCTGTGGATCTGTTGCTGCGGTATGCGAATTGGATTGGGTCTAGGGTGTCCGGGAGTGTGCTGTTGATTTGAGCCATGACCAGCCTTTCAAAGCACTTCATGGCTACCGACGTGAGAGCCACTTGGCGGTAATCATTTAGGCAGTTTACCTTCGCTTCCTTGGGCACAGGGACTATGGTGGTCTGCTTGAAACATGAAGGTATTACAGATTGGTCAGGGAGAGGTTGAAAATGTCAGTGAGGACATTTGGCAGTTGGTCAGCGCATGCTTTAAGTACATGTCCTGGTAATCCATCTGGCCCAGTGGCTTTATATCACATCGGCTACTGAGCGCATTATCACACAGTCATCCAGAACAGCTTGTGCTCTCGTGCATGCTTCGGTGTTGCTTGCCCCGAAGCGAGCATAAAAGGCATTTATCTCATCTGGTAGGCTTGCATCACTGGGCAGCTCTCGTTTGGATTTCCCTTTGTAATCCATAATAGTTTTCAAGCCCTGCCACACCCGACGAGCATCAGAGCTGGTGTGGTAGGATTCATTCTTAATCCTGTATTGATGCTTTGCTTGTTTGATGTTTCGCCTGAGGGCATAGCGGGATTTCTTTTAAGCATCCAGATGAGTCTCCCGCTCCTTGAAAGCGGCAGCTCTGGCCTTTAGCTCAATGCGGATGTTGCCTGTACCCCATGGCTTCTTTTTGAGGTATGCACATACAGTCAATGTGAGGATGAAGCCAATGACTGAGGTGGTATACTCCTCAGTGCCATTGGATGAATCCCGGAACATATTCCAGTCTGTGCTAGCAAAACAGTCCTGTAGTGTAGCATCCGAGTCATCTGACCACTTCCTTATTGAGCGAGTCACTGGTACTTCCTCCTTTAGTTTTTGCTCGTAAGCAGGAATCAGGGGGATATAAATATGGTCAGATTTGCCAAATAGAGTGTGGGGAGAGCTTTGTATGCATCTCTGTGTGTGAAGTAGAGGTGGCCTAGGATTTTTATTCTCTGGTTGTACATGTGACATGCTGGTACAAATTTGGTATACGTTTGCCTGCATTATAGTCCCCGGCCACTAGGGGCGCTGCTTCTGGGTGAGCACTTTCTTCTTTGATTATTGTCTTATAGAGTTGGTTGAGAGCGGTCTTAGTGCCAGCTTCGTCCTGTGGTGGTAAATAGACGGCTACAAATAATATAGAGGAAAACTCTCTTGGTAGATAGTGTGGTCTACATTTTATCGTAAGGTACTCTACCTCAAGCAAACAATACCTCAAGACTTCTTTAATATTAGACATAGACACCAGCTGCTATTGACAAATATACACACACCCCCAGCCCTCGTCTTACCAGAGGTAGTGTCTCTGTTCTGCTGGTGCATGGAAAATCCCACTAGCTCTATATTGTCCATGTCGTCATTCAGCCACGTCTCGGTAGAACATAAGATGCTACAGTTTTTAATGTCCCATTGGTTAGATCATCTTAATCGTAGGTCATCAATTTTATTTTCCAATGACTGCACATTAGCAAGAAGAATGGACGGCAGTGGGAGTTCACTCGCTGGCCTATGGATTCTCAGAAGGCTGCCTGATCTGCGGACCCTTTTCCTGTATCTTTTCTTCACGTGAAAGGCAGGGATCTGGGCCTGTTCCAGTGAAAGCAGGATATCCTTCTCATCGGAGTCGTTAAAGGAAAAAGTTTCTTCCAGTCCGCGGTGAGTAATCGCTTTTCTGATGTCCAGAAGTTATTTTTGGTCATTAGAGACGGTAGCAGCAACATTATGTACACAATACGTGACACAAAACGCTAAAAAACCTCACAAAATAGTATGATTGGTTTGGAGAATGTAAAACGTCAGCCATGTTCTTCTGCGCCATCTTGTTCTATCCCTTTGTTTCTCAGTGTTGACACAGGCTAATGAAACCTGTCATAAAATTCCCTCATATCACTCACCAGCATACCCCACATAACTCTGTTCCATCAAACAAAGTGATATGATAATAACTGCAAATGGACTTTCATGGGTCATTAGCAACATTTTGAATCACGCTGGGTTAAAGAGAGATGGCCAACTCACAGAGCCTTGAGTCTGAAGATTACACAGTGAAATTGAGAGGAATGCCTGGACGATCTATATGATTGATCTGTTGTTCTCTCCTTCTGTTGAGAGAGATCAGGTGAGAGAGAGATAGGTGGGTGGGTGGGGTGAAGGGGTGACGGGAGACAGTTAGCAGACTGCTCTTTCCTGCTGAATCATAGCGTGGGATGATTTGAGAATTCTGCTCTGCATTTCTTTTCATTCGCTGTTGTTTATTTATATTTCTGTCTCTAAGGAGACAACAGGAAGTGTGGTAGTTAGAGGTAGATGAGGAAAATGGGGAAGAAGGAGAAAAGAGGCAGTCAGGCGGGGAGAGCACAGCAGTTCCTCACACCACCGCAAACTGATTCTGATCTCAGATTATCACATTATCATCATAAGAAGCACAAACACCTCATCTCTCTAGAGTTGCTATAGTTAGCACTGTATCCTTATAGAAAGTCACAGCTCTGCCACAACCCTCACCTCCAGGGCGTTGATATAATTTACAGGGTAATGATTCTGTAGGTCAATGGTATTTTCATATAAAACCGAGTCACAAATGAGCATATTTCAGTGGCTACTCTGGTCAAAAGTACTGCACTATGTAGGGAGAAGGGTGCCATTTCATACACAGACTCCATTGTGGATTTAAGCGGGCGCTGAAGGACGGGATGTCAGTGGACATGAGTACCATCACCTCGTGCTTTGTTTGTCTGAGGAGGAAATGTAAACCTGATGACCAGACTACCTGGAGGTAATGTAAACTTGATGATCAGACTACCTGGAGGTAATGTAAACTTGATGATCAGACTACCAGGAGGTAATGTAAACCTGACAAGGAGACCTCCAGACTAGAGCTCAGGGATTGTAAACTAGTAGATTCAACACATGTTTCTCAGACCCCACAATATTCACCCAACCACCTCAAACGCACAAACTCACAAAATGTGCTAGAGATACTTCTGCATGCCATTGTACCCTAATATACAACATGTGCCTACAGCTTTTCCTGTAGGTGGGTGTACGTTTGAGAGAGACTGCATCTCTATCTCTTTAAATAGCTGGGCAGGCCTTAACGGTCCATTGTGACACATCTGGGCTGTTTCAGAGAGACGGAGGGAGAGGGGAAGATCGGGTCCAGGGGAGGTGGTGGTACGGTGATGGTGGGAGGGAGGGAAGCTGTTGAACTAAAAACTAAGGTCCAACAGAGAGGAGCACGTCACACTCTGATGCCATCCCAGGACGTAGGGAGTAACAAGCAACCTAACCCTCGCCTGACCAGTAGCAATGTCCTCAGTAGTTACCATTTGTCCCTTACTCCTGACCTACAAGGAAGGAATCTACTGCTTCACTGTCCATCAATAACCCACAGTAAGTCTGGAACCTACTGCTTCACTGTCCATCAATAACCCACTGTAAGTCTGGAGCCTATTGCTTCACTGTCCATCAATAACCCAGTGTAAGTCTGGAACCTACTGATTCACTGTCCATCAATACCCCACTGTAAGTCTGGAACCTACTGATTCACTGTCCATCAATAGCCCACTGTAAGTCTGGAACCTACTGATTCACTGTCCATCAATAGCCCACTGTAAGTCTGGAACCTACTGATTCACTGTCCATCAATAACCCACTGTAAGTCTGGAACCTACTGATTCACTGTCCATCAATACCCACTGTAAGTCTGGAACCTACTGATTCACTGTCCATCAATAGCCCACTGTAAGTCTGGAACCTACTGATTCACTGTCCATCAATAACCCACTGTAAGTCTGGAACCTAGTACTTCACTGTCCATCAATAACCCACTGTAAGTCTGGAACCTACTGATTCACTGTCCATCAATAACCCACTGTAAGTCTGGAACCTACTGATTCACTGTACATCAATACCCACTGTAAGTCTGGAACCTACTGATTCACTGTCCATCAATAGCCCACTGTAAGTCTGGAACCTACTGATTCACTGTCCATCAATAGCCCACTGTAAGTCTGGAACCTACTGATTCACTGTCCATCAATAACCAACTGTAAGTCTGGAACCTAGTGCTTCACTGTCCATCAATATCCCACTGTAAGTCTGGAACCTACTGATTCACTGTCCATCAATAGCCCACTGTAAGTCTGGAAACTACTGATTCACTGTCCATCAATAACCCACTGTAAGTCTGGAACCTACTGATTCACTGTCCATCAATAACCCACAGTAAGTCTGGAACCTACTGCTTCACTATCCATCAATAACCCACTGTAAGTCTGGAACCTACTGCTTCACTGTCCATCAATAACCCACAGTAAGTCTGGAACCTACTGCTTCACTGTCCATCAATAACCCACTGTAAGTCTGGAACCTACTGCTTCACTGTCCATCAATAGCCCACTGTAAGTCTGGAACCTACTGCTTCACTGTATATCAATAACCCACTGTAAGTCTGGAACCTACTGCTTCACTGTCCATCAATAACCCACTGTAAGTCTGGAACCTACTGCTTCACTGTCCATCAATAGCCCACTGTAAGTCTGGAACCTACTGATTCACTGTCCATCAATAACCCACTGTAAGTCTGGAACCTACTGATTCACTGTCCATCAATAACCCAGTGTAAGTCTGGAACCTACTGCTTCACTGTCCATCAATAACCCACTGTAAGTCTGGAACCTACTGATTCACTGTCCATCAATAGCCCACTGTAAGTCTGGAACCTACTGATTCACTGTCCATCAATAACCAACTGTAAGTCTGGAACCTACTGCTTCACTGTCCATCAATAGCCCACTGTAAGTCTGGAACCTACTGATTCACTGTCCATCAATAACCAACTGTAAGTCTGGAACCTACTGCTTCACTGTCCATCAATAACCCACTGTAAGTCTGGAATCTACTGCTGCACTGTCCATCAATAGCCCACTGTAAGTCTGGAACCTACTGATTCACTGTCCATCAATAACCCACTGTAAGTCTGGAACCTAGTGCTTCACTGTCCATCAATAGCCCACTGTAAGTCTGGAACCTACTGATTCACTGTCCATCAATAACCCACTGTAAGTCTGGAACCTACTGATTCACTGTCCATCAATAATCCACTGTAAGTCTGGAACCTACTGCTTCACTGGCCATCAATAACGAACTGTAAGTCTGGAACCTACTGCTTCACTGTCCATCAATAGCCCACTGTAAGTCTGGAACCTACTGCTTCACTGTCCATCAATAACCCACAGTAAGTCTGGAACCTACTGCTTCACTGTCCATCAATAACCCACTGTAAGTCTGGAACCTACTGCTTCACTGTCCATCAATAACCAACTGTAAGTCTGGAACCTACTGCTTCACTGTCCATCAATAACCAACTGTAAGTCTGGAACATACTGCTTCACTGTCCATCAATATTCCACTGTAAGTCTGGAACCTACTGCTTCACTGTCCATCAATAACCCACTGTAAGTCTGGAACCTACTGCTTCACTGTCCATCAATAACCAACTGTAAGTCTGGAACCTAGTGCTTCACTGTCCATCAATAGCCCACTGTAAGTCTGGAACCTACTGATTCACTGTCCATCAATAACCCACTGTAAGTCTGGAGCCTACTGATTCACTGTCCATCAATAACCCACTGTAAGTCTGGAACCTACTGCTTCACTGTCCATCAATAACCCACTGTAAGTCTGGAACCTACTGCTTCACTGTCCATCAATAGCCCACTGTAAGTATTGAACCTACTGCTTCACTGTCCATCAATAACCCACTGTAAGTCTGGAGCCTACTGCTTCACTGTCCATCAATAACCGACTGTAAGTCTGGAGCCTACTGCTTCACTGTCCATCAATAACCCACTGTAAGTCTGGAGCCTACTGCTTCACTGTCCATCAATAACCCACTGTAAGTCTGGAACCTACTGCTTCACTGTCCATCAATAACCCACTGTAAGTCTGGAACATTTACATTTACATTTAAGTCATTTAGCAGACGCTCTTATCCAGAGCGACTTACAAATTGGTGCATTCACCTCACCTTATGACATCCAGTGGAACAGCCACTTTACAATAGTGCATCTAAATCTTTTAAGGGGGGTGAGAACGATTACTTTATCCTATCCTGGAACCTACTGCTTCACTGTCCATCAATAACCTACTATGTGCCAAGGTGCATAGAAATAAGTTCTGGCTCGTGGTGGTTCAACACCCTATTTAGAAACTTTATGTTGGTGTTTCCTTTATTTTGGCCGTTATCTGTAGATCAATCACTGTGAGCTAGTTTCTGACAGAGATGCAATGCTAGAATCTGATCAGATCCTGACATGTTAACTGTCTCCCAGCTGGGTTGGCTCTGGGCCTCTGGTAAACAGATGGGGTAATGTAACACTCCCAAGCGGTTGGCACGTCCACCCACCCACACAATAACTCTTGTCAGTCTTTTACAAACATTAGCATATATGGGGCTAGGAGGGTGCACTAAGCAGCTTTTCATTTCAGGCAGTAGTGAGCTACTCTATTATCCTGGTCCCAGATCTGTGCTCTGTTTGGCAAGGCATTGATATGGATATGCTGAATAAACTGATCTGGGACCAGACTGCCACTCCTTGGCTCCTCTGGGGCAGTATAATGTCTCCACATCACTGTGTGTGTGTGTATGTGTGTGTGTGTGTGTGTGTGTGTGTGTGTGTGTGTGTGTGTGTGTGTGTGTGTGTGTGTGTGTGTGTGTGTGTGTGTGTGTGTGCGTGTGTGTGTGTGTGTGTGCGTGCGTGTGTGTGTGTGTGTGTGTGTGTGTGTAGAGCTGCTCTACTAACCTACTGAGTCTGTATTACGTGTCTGTCTGTCCCATGTTTTGTGTATGACGCCTAACGACTGACCATTGAGTGCTGAAGTGTGTATATTTTATGAGTCTAATCTGGATCACAAGGACCCTTACACGGTAGAATTTCTAGAATGTGTATTTCACATGACTGCAGAATTCAGCCTGTCACTCACGGTGAATGAGCATCCAGTAGGTCTTAGTGCTGTAGTGTGCTACTGGTTGTTTTAGAGTTTTTGGTCCGGTTTCTACTCCTGCTGAATGGAGAATGTCCTCCTGAATGCTCTTCACACCCATTACTTTATTACCCTGTTATCTGTATCTGCACCTGTAAACTTCCCTGTACACAGAAGAGTAGAATCCATGCCTACGGATTTTAGAACACACTCCCTGCTCCAAGCTGAATGATTCATGTCAAACTAAGGATAACCGCAGATCCTGTCTGTATCTCAAATGGCACCCTAATTCCTACATTGTGCACCACTTTTGACCAGAGCCCTATGGGCCCCCAGCTGAATGAGTCATGTCAAACAGAAGATAGGATCTGGGGCTATCCCTGCCCTATCTCTCCTCTCCAGCAGGCCTACATCGCCCAGACGCTGCGCTACGGTTGGGTCATACCCACTCGTCCACACTTTCACACATGCTGTATGATGGGGTGAGTCAATCACAGAGCGGACCACACTGTGGACTAGAAACGAGAGAGAGGCTTGTTCCCATTCTGCGAACCAACGTTGTTTGTGTGCCTCATTTCCCAGTATTTAATCACTTTGGAGCACTTCCAACATACCTCACTGTACTGTACAGTAAGGAACGTTATATCCACCCGACCTCTCTCAATTTCAACATGAGATAAATGATGAGGTGTATTAAAGCTGTAATAAAGTTCAAAGGCCAACAATAACTAATATTTGACGTTAAAAATATATATCTTTGTAGCTCATCAGTGTTAACATTTGGATTTGATTTAAGCCTATTCAATATATCACATATCAATATTATCAAGTTATCAATTTAATTATGTGTGTGAACTATATACATTTAAATAATAGTTCCATAACATTTAGGGGAAATTATTCTAAGGAATACCATCCAGAGAGATATTAATACATTATCCTCGACGACAAAGGTCGTTATGTGTTCATGGTATCCATGTATTCAAGCAAACAATGTGTCATGAAATAACTTCCAAGCACAGTGAGTGAGTAACTTCCAGACTGCTTTCCTGTTGTGTAATTATGTATTTGACTTCCAAATGATGTATCGGAAATCCTATCACAGAGGGGCACTCCCTGACGTAGCGACGCACCGATGGGCGTTGTTCTTCCATAATGAGATACTTTATAACTGCAGCGCTGCCCTTCTCATCAATCTTGTCGGAAGAAATTGGAACAGTTGTTGGACTAGGGGAGACTTGCTTTGCGCGCTTTCCTTCGGAAAACCATTTTTTTTGTGGAATTATAGTCACTCTGCAGTCGCACTAAGTAAGTTGTCTTTGCTTCCAACTGTGGTGAACTTTTTCGGTAGATTGAATAATCACATGCGTATGGAATATATGGCAAGAACGGAACTCCAAAACGAAGCGGCCTTTCCTCATTAAAATTTAAGTTACTGCGATCTTCTCGCAGGCAGGCAGGCAGGAGAAAGACTTGGTTTATTTTCCTAGTAGCTATAATATCCATAAAAACATGTTTGACGGATGGATCTGTTAATTTTACATATCGACTATCAGCGTGTCGACATACAGTAGCCTTTTCTGGTCTATTTAATATTTTTGCTAGATGGATTGTTTATTTATAATTCGTGAGCACCTATTGAGAATACACATGCAACATATACACCAACTGGCATAAATCATTTAGGAAGTAGCCTACACTGTGCAGTTGATAATGTCCACTTATCTCTGGTTTAGTGGAACATGTTTTAGGTCCAACTGGACCTGCAGTGCTGTGTGAAAGCTGACCTGTTCTAACCTAGCTTGATTCGTTTATTATGCTACATGGAGGAAACAACATGCCTTTTAAATTATTTTTCTCATAAAGGAAAGCAGGGAAACTTACAAAGGGTGTGATTAATGCCATGCTACTCTAAAAAAATGGTAGGTAGACACTTGTTCATTTCTAGTGGACATGCATAAGCGACTATTACATTTTAAACATTAACAAAATGTTCAGCTAAACTTTACTTCATGTGTATTGCAAGTTGAATATCAGTTGGACATAAACAAGTTCTCCTTTTTAAAATCCTCTCCAATAGACATTCCACTGTGCAGATCAAGTTTCAGAGAAGGCGCTGTTCTGTGTTGAATGCAGGGCATTACAGATCCTGCAGTGACACACCCATGTCCCAGTCCCACAGAACTGGAGAGAGACCTTCAGAAACTGACTGCGCCCCCTTTCTTTTCTCATTTAGCGCCTTCTGACAAGATGCTGCTCCTACTACTGGGAATCGTCGTCCTGCACATTGCAGCCCTAGTCCTCCTATTTGTGTCAACAATTGTCAACGTAAGTAGAGCTCATTATCAATCATTTCTGAAAATTAATCAAAACCGTAAAAAAAATCAGGCTGCGGTGTTCTCTTGTTAATAGCAGCTCTGTGTTTATCCTCTAGGCCTGGACGACAGGGTCCACTAGCAGCTCAGACCTCTGGAATAACTGCTCTACAACCAATGGAGGATACCACTGTGACCCGGCCAACACTGGAGGTAAAATAGAGAGACTGACTGTACATCTGCTGCAGTGGCTAGGTTTTTTTTTCAGAAAGTCATCTCTCATTCTGCATGATGCTGATGATGCCTCCTATTGTCCAATAGTGAACTTATTTTGAAGGATATACTGTAGATATCTATTTGTAGATCCTATAAATGGGTTATTCTGAATATTAGTGCATTTGACACCAAAATGGTTGAGATTTTCTTGTGTCTTGAGAATAAGTTAAGCACTGTTGGTTGACTGTAAGATCCTAGACAGTAATTCGTAGGAAGACTTCAAGAGTGATTAACTGGCTTAGGCCCTGAAATCCCACTCACATTAATGTTAACCATGCCCCTAATGGGAATCAGTCTCCAATGAGACCCTACTGCCATCTAGGGGTGAGAATGTGAAACTCTGTATAAATAGTCATGGTGTGATGTCCATATTCAGACATGTATGGGTCTTTTTAAGGGTATTTTAAAGTGTTAGATCTGAGCAGCAGTGTGTGTGTGTGTGCAGCAGACAGGGAGGCCTTGGACCACCCCATACAGAACAGTGTGCTGACAGCTCTGGTCACACCCATGTATCAGATCCTGTATACAGCGAGATCATAAAAAAAAACAGAGACCTAGCAGCTGTGTTTTTTGTCTGAGACAGATTCAGACCAGTGTCAATAGGGGTTGAAGGGAAACACTGCAACAACAAACAATACCATATTAAATTAGAAGTTATGATATGGATTAGAATATTTTACAAGCAGAAACTTCAATCAATCATATTAATTTATAAAGCCCTTCTTACATCAGCTGATGTCAGTGCTGTACAGAAACCCAGTCATAGTCTATCTCTACCGCTCTTGCTGTATCTAGAGTTGAAAACAGCAGGTCTGGGGCAAGGTACCACGTCCGGTGAACTGTTCTGTGGAACCATGACCTGAACAGTTTAAGCTAGAGCAGCAGCACGACCAGGTGGACTGGGGACAGTAAGTAGTCCTGAGGCATGTTCCTAGGGCTCAAGTCCTCAGAGGGAGAATTAGAGAGAGCATACTTAAATTCACACAGGACACCAGATAAGACTGGAGAAATACTCCAGATATAACAGACTGACCCTAGCCCACCCCCTCCCGACACACAAACTATTGCAGCATAAATACTGGAGGCTGAGACAGGAGGGGTCGGGAGACACTGTGGGCCCGTCGGACAATACCGCAGGACGGGGCCAAATAGGCAGGATATAACCCCACCCACTTTGCCAAAGCACAGGCCCCACACCAGTAGAGTGATATCTCCAACCACAAACTTACTATCCTGAGACAATTCTGAGTATACCCCACAAAGATCTCTGCCACGACATGAACCCTAGGGCAGCGCCAACCCGGACAGGAAGATCACGTCAGTTACTCAACCCACTCAAGTGAAGTACCCTTCCTAGGGATGGCATGGAAGACCACCAGTAAGCCACTGACTCAGCCACTGTAATAGGGTTTGAGGCAGAGCATCCCAATGGAGTGAGGGGAACCAGCCAGGCAGAGACGGCAAGTGCGGTTCATTGCTCCAGTGCCTTTCCATTCACCAAGAGTTAAAATATATAGTGAAAACAATAGTGGTCCTAAAACGGAGCCTTGGCAAACACTGACATTTACAGTTGATTTGTCAGAGGACAAACCATCTACAGTGACAAACTGATTTCTTTCTGACAGATAAGATTGAAACCAGGCCAGAACTTATCAGTGTAGACCAATTTGGGTTTCCAATTTCTCCAAAATAATGTGGTGATCAATGGTATCAACAGCAGCACAAAGGTCTAGGAGCACAGATGCAGAGCCTCTGTCTGACGTCAAACATGGTTCTAGAGGCAATGTAATACTATAAAACTTGTGTTCAATAGTTTAATGTATTACCTTAGATCCATTATTACACTAGTCTCAAGCCCAACAGGCTGTAGATAGCTGCCTGGTGTGTCAGACTCGGGCCCCAGTGTGTTTTGTTAGTGAGACAGACAGCAGATTCTTTCTCGTGTTCTGTAGGGGTCGAGGGGAAGGAGGTGGAGTCTACTCACGTGCACGGGGCCCAGCCCGACCCAGCCAATCAGTAGTGTTCAAAGGCTACTGCAATGCTTTGCTGAGCAATCAGTACAACTGGTATGACTGGGTTCGCTAAACATGAGGGTGGGATGGAGGCTCCACCAATGGTCACGCACACTGGATGGCCTCTTTATTTTTAATCTTCCTATTAGGAATTAAGTTATGTAGTTATACATAGTCTATATTCCACGTGGGGATTGGTTTGTTTTCCCCATGCTGTTTGTACTTGACCTGACTTTGCCCATGACATGGGAACCCAGTCCTTAGTTTGTTTTACTAATTACAGTTAAGCAATGTCCACATTAACTTCTTACTGTATGTTAGTTATTACGTGTACTGGACAGACACCAGCTGGTCTGATCTCTACTGTAGCCACAGCCTGGCACTTCAATCTGTCAGCTGAAGCGTGACATTAACATGACATGCATAGCAGATATGTCCTTGTGCCTCAGGATAGTCAGGACTCAACAAACTAAGAACAATTCTTAATTTTCCTCTTGATTTTTCTGTCAGAAATGTCTATTTTGAATTAATTCTATAACATAGAGTACAGTGTAACATGTTGTGTGGGTTATGTATTCTAACCATTAAGTGTAGAATGGAAATGACCGTAGACACAAGCACAACAGGGACTCTTATTATGGTAGATATTGTGGGCTCAAGGACCACACCTCACCCCAGGAAATGCCCCATATCACAACGTCACAGCCTTCTGGTACGAGACAGGAAGAGCGGAAGGAAGAGAACATGTCTGTTTATCAACCGTATAGGATATATTTATAGAACCCTGATGTAAAACAAAGTGCCGCACAACAAAGTATCATGCAACATGTTATCATGTTTAGGCCTATAAATTGTGTCATACATTAACGTATCGTTAGCCTTACTATGAGAGTTGATTTGGTTTCATGTAAAGCTTTCATGGATATAAATGGAGTTTGTCATATTGCTATTCAGTGGATTGGTTTGATAGTATTGTTGGCTATTTCTCTGCTCTGGGGTGACAGACTCTTTGATAACGTCATTGAATCCATCAAACCTTGTTTCCCCAAACCTCTCATGACAAGATGTATTAGTTTCCTGGAAAGCTTCAGGTGCATCATGGGAGATGTATAAACAATCTACAAATGGATGTCGACTGAACAAACAGTTATAAATCAGTAAAGTGTCTGCTGTGGCCTGGACTATGTCTGTGCCACAAACATTCATTTTTAGGTTTCTTAACCAATTAGTGAAGCTAAAGAATCCTGAGCAGGGTCTCAAAAACCACTGGATTTGGGCTGAATTAAATGGTGGTTAAAAACAAGCATCCACAGTAAGTTTAGTACCTGAGACATGGAGGATGCATGGTGTATACTGGAATCTTATCTTCCTACTTGACTATGGTAGTGTCCTTAGTATCCAATGGAGGCATGCAGGTCTGTATTTGTATTTATTAAGGATCCCCATTATTTCCTGCCAAGGCAGGCAGCAACTACTGTTCCTGGGGTCCAAAATAATTAAGGCAGTTATGTAATGTTTTTTTTTATAATACATTCTTAACAGATTTCACAACTCATTGTGTGTGCCCTCAGGCCCCTACTCTTCTACCACATATCTACATAACAAAATCCATGTGAACATGTGTATGCGTCTGTGCCTACATTTGTGTTGCTTCACAGTCCCCGCTGTTCCATAAGGTGTATTTTTTTTAAATGTTTGAAATCTAATTTTGCTACTTCCATGTGTTACTTGATGTAGAATAGATTTCTACATAGTCCAACAATACATTTCTGTTTCTGGTAAATACTTTGGTAGAGCTCCAGCAGAAAACAACATGTTGTGGCATGGGTAGTGACAGCAGCAGACACAGCTAAACGTGAAGTGAAAGGGAGAGAGATGTGAGAAATGGCTTTGGAGAGCTAGATGGAGAGATGCCTTAGGAAACCTGAGAGTGTATGCAGGCTACATGCATGACCCTCTGACAAGAAATAGAGCTGCGTGGAAGTCCAGGCATTCCAGACGTAGATAGTGCTGTGGTTGGAGCGCTAACACAGAGTGCTGGGGGGATATATCTGTCAGTGGCATGTATTCATGGATGCCAAGGGAAGCCTGGCTTCCACACATGTACCAAGAAAAAAAACATCCAAAATCATTTATCTTTAGTCTTTCATAAATATCCTTCAAATCGCAAGAGACGGTGTATCTCACCGGAGATAGCATCCAAGTGAACGAAACAGCGCCCTCCTGTCTGTCTGTGTAGCCCATCTATCTGATTCTGTCTGGTCAACAAGAGTATGACGTTGTAGCATTGACTGCAAGGGAAGCCAACTCGTCATTGAGCTCAGCTGTGATCGGTCCTGGCGCACCAAAAGTGTCAAGGGAAGCCACTGGATTTGGCTTCACACCAATTGCATCACTTTAGAAGCCAGAAGTCATGGACAAAACTTTAATTGTTGTGTTGTCCTCCGGTGACTAGCTGACTAATAGGGATTTGGACTTGTGGTTTTACATAATTCTCTGTACTGGCCAATGATGATTATAACAGCAATTCTGATCCAATCATTAATGTATACATTGTGCCCCTGGATTGAGGGGATGGAAGTTCAACAGGTGTAGAAATCTAATTTTTACTAGCTAACTAGTTTCCCATGAAAGGGAGTTAGGCTAGCGAGCAAGCATTTTAGCCAGGTAGCCTAGGACAACAAACCGTGTGCTGTATGACAGTCATAGACCATTTAGGCAACATGAAAGAGGATGGCATTGGCGTTTCTCTACAAGTAGGGTGAGTCAACATTTTTGCACACATGAATCACTTTCATGGACAGCCTCATCATAGTTAGCTTACATTGATTGGACTCTATTGATTTTGGTATCTTTTAGTTGTCACTGTATTGGACTAAGCATGTTGAAATCATGCTGGATTAGTGGAGGCAGCACCATTTTTCTTTGTCTTGCAGTAACTCTGTGGTTCTAAATCAATAGTTTAGTATTCTGAAATGTAGGATACATTGATGATTGGATCAGAATCGCTGTTATAATCTTCATTGGCCAGTACAGAGAATTATGGTCCCTTTTGGATACACTTCACTTGCGTGACAATGCTGTAGGTCATGTTACATGCAATATGCTTTGTGGACTCCAGTTTTGTGATGAAACAAAGGTGTGGATGAATTTATTCTGCCACTGTCTTAATGTCTCTGCCTTAGTTCATAAGCTTTGCCTCCGTGATATTTAGGGCCTAACAGGTTATAGAGCAAACAACACAATTATCACAACACCGGTTGTAAAATGGCTTTTACCCACGCAACGCTACTGCTCAAAGTCCCTGGCTGTCATTTCAGGTTACTATAATGGGTTAACAGGGTGTTCTGTGCTGTAGTAACATGGCCTTAGAACAGCAATAGGTATAGTAACCAGACCATCAATGTCTTAAGGGCCTATTTGTATTATTGTGTAGCCTACAATGCTTTCAGGAACAGGATACCTAGGTACCATTATTGTGGTTGACATTCGTACCCCCTTGGAAATGTAATCAGCATAATACAAAAAATCTCCGTAAAATCAGTCATTTTAAACTAGAGATCTGTTTTTTTGCATTGGATACTTCTCAATCCACAGATGTTGCGTCTTCGGTGAAAGGTGAGCTAGAGTTGTGGTTGTCAGACCATGAGACATCCCGAAAAACAGTCTTGTAACAAATCTGTAGTGGCCAAACGGTTTGGCCTACAAATGAGACTCACGAACACGATGGTATTCTCCATTTTTCTCTACAACCCCCACGAGCATATTGGCTGTACCGACTTCAGACGAGTCCCAATCTGCCAAGTTCTGTCTGTTTGGGCTACACATGTATATGCCCCCTCTGTGCAAAGGTGAGAGACTCTGTTTTGCTCTAGGATACCCATATTCATCTGAATGTCTCCTGGTACCAGTTGAAAAAGTTAATGGAAGTGTGTGTATATATGGACACTGTGTATATAGTGCCAATAATAAGGGGTTAAATACGTGTAAAAAAATAAATGCAAATGTTTCCTCTTCTGTTCCATGTTTAGTGAATGTTATTCAGTGGTTTGTATGGGCTTATAGGTCACTTTTTTAATCAAATCATAAAAATGGATACTTCAAGGGGTCTTGCAAAATGATGCTTGGTATGACCTCCTTAAAACAATTCCATACAGCTTAGTAGAACTCCTCCCCTGACTTAGACTTTTATGGGTCAAGTGTTCCAGGTAACGAAACAGGGCTTCTTCCCTGTTATTTCACTGATCTGCATTCTCATTAAAGTCGTTTCTTTAGTGTTGCGAACTCTGCATGATTGGGTTTCTATGTTGCTGTAAATAGAAAGTGAAGTCTGATGTATAGTTGTGAGTCTAATGCATGTATCCATGTATAGACAATTCATACAGTTGAAGTATGAAGATTACATAAACTATAGTTTGTTAACAATAAATTTGTGGTATGGTTTAAAAACGAGTTTCAATGACTCTAACAGACTTATGTAAACTTCTGACTTCAACTGTATATACTTTATAGCTATGTCTAGTCCATGTGTCCTGTGTGGTCCTCTGTAGCTCTGCGTTGCGTTATGCCTAAGAACAGCCCTTAGCCGTGATGTGTTGAACATGCACACCTCCCCCTCAGGCCTTATTGCTTAAATATATTATGTATAATTGACTGACAATCTCCCCCTCTGTTCCCTGCAGTGTGGATCCAGGCGGTGCAGGCCCTGATGATCCTGTCCATCATCTTCAGCTTCATCTCTCTCTTCCTGTTCTTCTGTCAGCTCTTCACCCTTCAAAAGGGAGGCCGTTTCTTCCTCACTGGAGTGTTCCAGATCCTTGCCAGTAAGTTCCCATTATATCATTCAGGAAAACTCAACTGAAACAGACCTATTCAGAAGTTTACACTGTATAAAGGGTCTTAAAGCTTCTTGTTTTATTCAAGCAATACACCAGCAGTTGACTATGCACCCGCTGCACCGGAATGGACTTTCACAGAAAGTGTTGCAACAAACAGCTTCTGGGTTGTCTGTCAGTGCACTGATATTGTCTGTCAGTTGAATAGGGTGTTGTATTCTGCCACCTCTACTGGTATATTGTGTTCACCATTGGCAGCACTTTCTAATCTCCCAGGTTGGCACTGTAGACCATGCCCTTCTTTGGACACTGTGTTAACAAACCTCCAAACGAGCTTCAACGCCACACAACACTCCTTCCGTTGCTTTCAACTGCTCTTAAATGCTAGTAAAACGAAATGCATGCTTTTCAACCGATCGCTGCCTACACCCGCCTGACGAGCATCACTACTCTGGACACTTCTGACTTAGATTACGTGGACAACTACAAATACCTAGGTGTTTGGCTAGACTGTAAACTCTCCTTCCAGACTCACATTAAGCATCATTAAGCATCCAAAATTAAATCTAGTATCGGCTTCCAATTTTGCAACAAAGCCTCCTTCACTCATGCTGCCAAACGCACCCTCCTAAAACTCACTATCCTACGGATCCTTGACTTCGGCGATGTCATTTACAAAATGGCCTCCAACACCATACTCAGCAAACTGGATGTAAACTGGATGTAGTCTGGATGTAGTCTATCACAGTGCCATCCGTTTTCTCACCAAAGCCCCATATAGTACCCACCACTGTATGCTCCTCTCGTTGGCTGGTCCTCGCTACATATTCGTCGCCAAACCCACTAGCTCCATTTATAAGTCTTTGCTAGGTAAAGCCTCGCCTTATCTCAGCTCACTGGTCACCATAGCAACACCCACCCGTGGCACGCTCTCCAGCAGGTATATTTCATTGGTCATCCCCAATGCCTTTCCTTCCAGTTCTCTGCTGCCAATGACTGGAACGAATTCCAAAAATCACTGAAGTTGGAGACTTATAGCTCCCTCACTAACTTTAAGCATTAGCTGTCAGAGCAGCTTTTTTTACCGCTCGCTGCAGCTGTACACAGCCCATCTGTAAATAGCCCATCCAATGAATGAATGAACTACCTACCTCATCCCCATATTTGTTTTTGTTTTTCTGTTTTTTTTCACACCACTATTTCTACTTGCACATCCTCATCTGTACATATCACTCCAGTGTAAATTGTAAATTTCTTTGCCACTATTGGCCTATTTATTGCCTTACCTCTTTACTTCATTTGCACACACTGTATACAGATTTTTTTCATTGTTATTGACTACGTTTTTTTATCCCACGTGTAACTCTGTTGTTTTTGTCGCACTGCTTAGCTTTATCTTGGTCAGGTCGCAGTTGTAAATGAGAACTTGTTCTCAACTGGCCTACCTGGTTAAATGAAGGTGAAATAATGATAATGATAATAATGATGATGAAATGCCAGTGGGCACAGGCACACACAACTGGAAATTTCAAGACTGGAAACATAGTGGGTGAACAACAATGAACTTAACTTCAACACAGAGACCGTGTCATGCCAGTTTACAGTGGGCAGGGCTGGGTTCTCTTGTAACTTGGAAGCAGGCCAGGGCTTTAGATGAGGACGTGAGGAATCTAACAGAGGCATGTTTGTAGTTCAATAGGAACCATGACAGTGTGACAACAATTGGCTGGGGGAATCCATTTGGGAAGTATGGACCCTACTCACCTCACCTCTCCTCTACTGCTACCCAACATGGTTCATTCTAGGACAACGTCCATGAAGCATTGCAGAATGTGATGATGGCGTGACACACAAGAATTTGATCTTAAGAATTCGACCCCCTCCCCTTCATCTCCTGATCTCCTTCTCTTCTCATATTTTCCTCTCCTCTAGGTCTGTTTGTGATGAGTGGAGCAGTGATCTATACGGTGATGAGTCCTGAGTGGGTGCCTGATTCAGAGGCCTTTGGCTGGGCCTACATCATGGCCTGGGCGGCCTTCCCTCTGGCCCTGATCAGCGGACTCATCTATGTCATCTTGAGAAAACGGGAATAAGACCCCTGTTCCCTAACCTCCACCCCACTCTCAGCATTAACAATCCCCCCCAGGAGAGTAGAGTCAGAAGCTTGAGGACTGGTTTCTGACTGAGTCCACAGCCGTCTTCACCCAGGTCTTCATCGTACTGGGAGGTAACACATGATGAAACAATACTGTCAGAATTTGAATCTGTATATAGTATCTATGGTTTAAAGTCTATTTATAACACTTTACATATGTGTACATAGTATTGTTGTTGCTCCGTCAGATATTCAGACAAGCTTTGTTTTAGCTGATAAATCTTTGTAATGTTGAAATAATTAGACGCTGTGTTTTTGAACAGTTTGAACAGTTTTCACCAAAGTGCATGTATAAAATGGAGAGCTTTGTGTAACTGAGCTTGCTTTACAAAAACTAAGTGGTAACATCCAAATAATGGCTTAGATGTTTAACTTTTGTTTTAAATTTAGTTTTTTATTTTCAACAAATGGTGCTATGTATTTCCCATTCCTATTACTGATAGCCATTTTCATTTTACAGTCAAATGACTTGACTTATGAAGTAACTATAAACGTCAGGGTGAGAATTAGACTTCAATGTAATGTGCCTAACTGCCTCGGTTTATAGAGACATGATTTGTTTTAAATGATAGCTTTAGAAAAACAGTCAACTGTGATTGTTCAGCTAAAAGGAGCGTTGGAGTTAGGGTGATGGAGCAGTCGTGTTTTGGTTGGAATGTCAGTATTAGAATGTCTTGCCATTGTTCCATTTGATTTCCTCTGTTTTAGACAGAGTTCAAGGATGGAGAACGAGAGATAAATGACTGCATTGACTTAAATCTGGGTTGTCTTCTCTCACTGTAAGGCCAAGCCATGTTCATCTGTTTGTATTTATAACATATGTACGACCAGTAAACACGCTAGATACCAACCTGCCTCTTGGACAGAGTACTGTAACAACTAGTAGGGCATTGCAGACAGGTCAAAATGGATGTAAGTTTTTATATCTGATTACATTATATAGATAATTCAAAGAAGGGCAAGCAAGCTCTGAGGCAGCGTACTCCAACCTGATCCAGGCAGAATAGAGGACATGATTTCTAGTATTAGCCTTGCCATGTGGGAGAAAATGGACTGAGGTCTGCAGTTGTGATGCAAATGTTCCAATTCACTTTTGAAGTTTGACAAGCTGCAGTTTCTGCCACACTGAAGTACATGTTTTATCATGTTAATAACATGTCTATAACTATTTAGTATGTAGACTTAATGAAACAAACCAAATTGAAAGCTCCTACCTACGGGGGATTTCTATGAATTTCACTATTTTATTTAGTGTATTCCTCATCACAGCATAACACTAACACCATTAGAGCTATAGTCAAGACCATTGATTAATGTTGAACTCCATGTAGCTATTTACAATCTTAATAGATATGTTTAAATGGTCCAGTGTCTGCCTTGAAGAGTATGGTAAACAACTGAAGAGAGGAAGTAAAAATGTACAGTGCATGAAAGAGTGTAATGTGGGATCTCTTCTTGTATTTGGTTGGTGTGTTATTAAAGAGAATGCAAATTCTGAACTCTCGCTCTGTGGCCATAATATAATACCTGCACTAGGAGCTCGGTTCTGTTTGAGAAAAAATGTATGACAATGTAATGAGTCTTTTAACATCATGCAGATTTCTCCCATCAAATAGCCTAAACTAAATGGCACTCAATCAAAAATGCACTGTCATGTAAACAACACAGGTCAAAGTAAAATGGACAATATGGAATGGATAGTCACGATTGTTGTCCAGGAGTTTTCACCCCATTTGTGATCAGTGGTTTCAAGTTTGTCAATTTATAGCAAGCTGATCATGGTGAAAAATAAAATACTTCTTCATTTCCCACTGTTAACACGTTGCACACTACAGACCCTTGTTTGATTCCAAGCTGTATCTCAACCGGCTGTGATTGGGAGTCCCATAGGGCGGTGCACAATTGGCCCAGCGACGTTAGGGTTTGGGTAGTCTGTCATTGTAAATAAGAATTTGTTCTTAACTGACCTACCTAGTAAAAAAAAAATAATAATAATCCATTGTGGGCCGAAGTGTTAGGTTACACCCCAGTAAGCACGAGCCAACATCTCTTTGTCCCTGTCCGGGCTTTGTTTTGTTTTTTTGGTGTTTTACAAATGGTAGGCTTACCACAGATGGGCATTCTTAAAATTATATTTCAGACAACACTGCACGCTATACCTCAGTAAGCATGTGACTGATTGACATGACTGATCTTAAATTTCGGATATTTCTTCGCCTTGGAGCCTTATTCTTTTTGTTTTGTTGCTAAAAAGTTTTTATTTTGCATTGATAGAATAGTCAAATTGTAAACTACTTTTTTTTTTTTTTTTTTTTTTAAACCTAATATTTGGTTTTGTTTATCTAGCCCTCTAACTAGGGTTGTAAAATGTGTAGAAATCCCAGTTGAAGGATTTACTCATTATTCCCTCCTAATGCCAGAAGTCTTCCCACTTTTTCCAGAAATCTAGGTTGGAATTTTGGAAAAGTTACCAGGATTTTGCATCTATACCAACATCATACAGTATCACCATCAGTGACTTGCTCATTACGGAACTGGTCAGATGTGGACGCTATGCTACAGGACTGTTTTGCTAGCACAGACTGGAATTTGTTCTGAGATTCTTCCAATGGAATTGAGGAGTATACCACCTTAGTCACCGGCTTCATCAATAAGTGCATTGACGACGTCGTTCCCATCGTGACTGTACATGCATATCCCACAGCTACTTTCAGGTCTCTCCAGAGATGTTCATGTCAGGGCTCTGGCTGGGCCACTCAAGGACATTCAGACTTGTCTTGACTGTGTGATTAGGGTTGTTGTCCTGTCGGAAGGTGAACCTTCACCCCAGTCTGAGGTCCGGGGCAACCGGGGTTTTCATCAAGGATTTCTCTAATTTGTTTCGTTCATCTTTAATTCGATCCTGACTAGTCTCTCAGTCTCTGCCGCTAAAAAACATCCCCACAGCATGATGTTGCCACCACCATGCTTCAAGTTTCTTCCATTTAAGGAGGATGGATGCCACTGTGTTCTTGGATCGTCAATGCTGCAGAAATGTAGATACCCTTCCCCAGATCTGCGATTCATTGCAATCCTGTCTGTTCTACAGACAATTTCTTCGAACTCATGGCTTGGTTTTTGCTCTGACATGGACTGTCATCTGTGGGACTTTATATAGACAGGTGTGTGCCTCTCTCCAAATCATGTCCAATCAATGGCATTTATCACAGGTGGACTCCAATCAATTTGTTGAAACATTTCAAGGATGATCAATTTCAAGTCTCATAGCAAAGGGTCTGAATACTTATGTAAATACAGTATTTCTGTTTTATTTTAAATGCATTTGCAAAAAGTTCTAAATACCTGTTTTTGCTTTCTCATTTTGGGGTATTGTGTGTAGATTGAGGATACAGTTTTACGTAATCCATTTTAGAATAAGGCTGTAACATAACAAAAGGTCAAGGGGTCTGAATACTTTCCGAATGCACTGTATTTGGGTAAGGGAAGACCCCCATGAAATGGACAAATGAATGGCATCTTATTGCCATTGGGCGAAATACAATCGCAAATACCACTCAAATGGACGGCAATTCATTCAAAGCTTATGGCAACTGGAATATGGCAAATGCCAAGTGTCATACAGCAAAAATCCCAATGATGGCGAGCGCGCTCCGCCGTGAACTTTCATTTTGATAATAGACATGGACGCAAAGGTAAAAATGTGAACTTTTAAAGTGCTTTCTGGACCGTTTCTTTTTTTGTGTGTCAATTATACATATAACTGCTCCCTACCCAGCCGTGGACCCTTTGCACCCCCACTAAAGGCATTCAAAACCATTTTTAAAAATTGCTCCTGGTAAACTGTTCCAATCACCAGGTGCACGGCTGTCCATTTGCATTGTCTTTTACAATGGGCATTTACTATGCTCTAATATACTGCAGAAATTCCCAATTAACTGGCCCGTTGAACTCGGGATGGCCGGGCAGTGATAGTGGTTCCTCTCCATCGCTCGTTGGTGTTGATTTCAGCACGTCAAGCTGAATGATGGTTCATCACTGTTTAAACTTAATGTAAATGGACAAAAGTCAGCCGTCAAGTCAGAGTCAATAAGATATCATTTGACATCTGTTGGGAGAAATGACTGATTTCCAGTTCATGAGGGTTGCCTAATTGCACATATGAAGTTTTGGAAAGATATGACCTTTTTAACCCTTCGAAACAGCCCCTATGACCCCAATTTAAGGCACTTCTGGTAAGCACAGGAAGCTTAAAGTGAATACATGGTGGTAGGCTTTCACAGAATCGTGAGTTGTAAGTCTTTAAATTAAGAACTGACTGATTTACAGACTGTAGAATGCAGTGTTTTTCACAAACTGCAGGTTGGCTATATCTAAACTATTTCAGGGCGATTTATTTTTTATATTTTTTACCACTTCCGGTTGCTCCAGGAAGCTTAGAATCAACACAGGTAGTCCTCATAGTGGCCTGATGGATTGTCATCAAAGACCGTTTGATATGTCATTCCTATGGGGAGAGATGTCATTGTAAACTGACATGAAAACACTGTTTTCACTGTTAAGGGTTAATGCCACATGGTCAGGGTTAGGCTTGCACAGATCGGGAGGACCTTAGGAACGTTCCTGTGGTTGAATTGTCCTAACCCGAACGGTTCTGCCACTGTTACCCAAAAGCACCTGAAATTTAGGCCAGGCTTCATTTTGGGCCTACTTTTTTGCACGGTCGCTGCGGTCAGACAGTGAGCTACGGTCAAGAGGGGCATCCTCTTGAACTCAGCACAGCCTAGAGATTACGGTGATGCCATTTGCCAACTATTTTAGTGTTTTCAGTCTGTCATTTTGGTGATGGTTCATCACTCTTTAAACTTATTGCAAATGTACAAAAGTCAGCAAGTCAGCGTCCATCAGTCAGTAAGATATCATACTAACACCAAACCCACTTTTTCCAAATCGTTTAGAAGTCAACTATCACATATTTCAGAGCAGGCCCAAAATTCAGTGCCTAATGTTTAAAGCATAATAAAAACTTAACACGTAGCTTCGTTCTAGCTGTGGGTCCAGTTCCGATATTATGTTTAGGCCTAGCTGAGGCGTCCCCAAAGACTTTTAGAAATGTTGTCATTTTCATGATGGTCGTGCTCCGAAACCCGCCTTTGTCTGCTGCCCCCTTTGGAGGAATTGCGTGCCCATAGTAAACAGAAAGAAAATCTGTCAAAAATTGCTAATATATGCATATAAAAAATATTATTGAATAGAAAACACTCTAAAGCTTCTAAAACCATTTAAATTATGTCTGTATGTAAAGCAGAACTCTCAGGGCAGTCATTCTCCCAAACTCTCTCTTGTCATCAGAAAAGTTGGCCCAACTTTGACGTCATCGCCCCCACCATGCCCAAGCACCTACAGACCCAGGAACATTTTGTCTGCTTTCAACGGTGCTTCTCATTGTGAGAATCGCACGCTCACGAGAGTTTTTTTGCGGGCCGAAACCTTTCAGTCGCGCGAAAAAACAGGTTACACTCATGCGCGCTCGCTCTTTCTTTCAAGATTGATTAAACGGTGCCTGTGTTTCTGTTCGTCCTCGGGATTGTTGTGGACCTTTATAACAAGCTAAAGCTTGATTCTGAACATAGTTTCTACACTGCATTCTACAGTTTAGTCGACAGATAATATGTAATTTCAACGTTTTGGTGCGCATCCACTTGACTTTTGGCTGCATTTCAACCGAAATATGTCGTGTATGATAACCGAAAGACACAGACTTCAAAACTAAACGCTGTTTTTTGTAAGTATAATTCCTTCCAGGTCTTCTGATGGAAGAACAGCAAAGGTAAGGGAATACTTATGTGTATAATGCTCATTTCTGAGCGCCGACTCATATTATAGCCTAGTGAACGAATTTTGTAACGTTAAAAATGAATGTAACACAGCGATTGCATTTAGAAGAAGTGTATCTTTCTATATATATGTAGAACATGCATATTTAGTCAAAGTTTATGATGTGTATTGCTTGTTATCTGCCGGAGCTATCGTCATTTCTCAGGACATTTGAGTAGCATTTTTTGAACAATGCGTCATTGTAAACAGAGATTTATGGATATATATATATAGCATATTACTGAAAAAAACAAATGTACTGTGTAACATGTTATATTACTGTCATCTGATGAAGATTTCAAAAGGTTAGTGAATTATTTTTCTTTTAATCCTGCGTTTGTTGATTGCATATTTTCTTCAACTTGGCTATGCAAATTAGCTGTGTATTCAGTGGTGGTTTGACATAAATATGTGCTATGTTTTCGCCGTAAAACATTTTAGAAATCTGACTTGCTGGGTAGATAAACAAGGTGTTTATCTTTCATTTGAGCTATTGGACTTGTTAATGTGTGGAGGTTAAATATTTTTAAGAATATTTTTGCGTTCCATGCACCACCTTCCAGCTGAACGTGGGGGAGTTCCCAAATGGGAACACCGAACCTCATCAGGTTTTAACCTCTTAAGTCGACCCTCTACTTTTTCGAACATTCTGTTAAAAATCGCGCAACATTTCAGCACCCTGCTACTCATGCCAGGAATATAGTATATGCATATGATTAGTATGTGTGGATAGAAAACACTCAGACGTTTCTAAAACTGGTTAAATCACGGCTGTGACTAACAGAACGTGCGTTTCATCGAAAAGCGCAGGAAAATCTGATCACTGAAAATTGGAAAATATATCAATGCGCCACTTGCATGTATTGTCTATGGGAAAGCAAATTACCTGGAGCCGAGATTGCAATTCCTACAGCTTCCACACGATGTCAACAGTCTTGTCATTTGCCTAGGCTTTGTTTCTTGGACAAACGAAGAAGAGACAGCCCATTTCTTCAGGTCTCCGACCGGATATTTTGGTTGAGATTTACCCGGACATTATTTCCAGACGTACAGCTATAGAATATACATCGCCTCGTGATCAATTTGATCGCTTATTAACGTTTACTAATACCTAAAGTTGCATTACAAAAGTATTTCGAAGTGTTTTGTGAAAGTTTATTGTCGACTTTTTTAATTTTAAAAAATGACGTTACGTTATAAGACGCTATTTTTGTTCGTTGATCACACAGTCTTCATAGATCGATATCTAGGCTATATATGGACCAATTTAATTTAAAAAAGACCCAATAGTGATTATGGGACATCTAGGAGTGCCAACAAAGATGGTCAAAGATAATATATATATATGAATGTTTTATGTTTTGTGTAGCGCCGACTATGCTAATTATTTTGTTTACGTCCCCTGCGGGTCTTTGGGATGTTACATGCTATCGGATAATAGCTTCTCATGCTTTCGCCGAAAAGCATTTTAAAAATCTGACTTGTTGCCTGGATTCACAAAGAGTGTAGCTTTAATTCAAATACCCTGCATGTGTATTTTAATGAACGTTTGAGTTTTAACGAGTGCTATTAGCATTTAGCGTAGCGCATTTGCATTTCAGATGTCTAGATGGGACGCCTGCGTGTCAGGTAGGAGCAAGAGGTTAATGGATTAGTCTGAACACCCCGCAACTGGAGCTATCTTTTTTTGGGGAAAAAAATACAATTCTTTAACCATCACCAATTGTACAATTTCTCGTAAATTACGATAGATAATTGGTTCGTTCTTTTTTTTTTTTTTCACACCGTAGGTTCATGTACTTTAAAGTGAAGCGGTCAAATTAGCGCTCTATGACTGTTTTTGACCTTTAATCCCAGAAAATGGTCCATAACTCAAAGCGTTGAGTCCTCGACGCCATCTTATTTCTGGGCTCAAACCTGTGCCCACCAAGTTTCGTCTTCAAAGTATTTTCCCTTTAGGAGAAATGGCCATGTAACATTGGTGATGTTTTGTCCATTTGCACTTAGCAGCCAGTCGCCATCTGGTGGAATTTTCCGGAACAGGTGAAAAATGACCAATTTAAAACTTTTATAAAACTGAAACTAAACATCCGAGAGACTTTATTTGATGACTTCCCGGAAGATCTGGCCTGGGGTACGCCCTGAGGCCGTCGGCTTATTTTAAAGACATTCGTGGACGTCTAGTAAGGGACCGTACATTTGCAATATGGAGATTTTCATCAATCACACAGCAAATGCCATTTGTGTCCCTCAGTGTAGTGCAGCAGCCTCTAAGTTGCAGGGTTGAGTAACTGGGTGGGATAGAAGCTGTTTTTCAGTATCCCTGTCCCGACTTTGATGCACCTGTACTGACCTCACCTTCTGGATGATAGTGGGGTGAACAGCCCACGATTCACGTGTTCTTGATGATCTTTTTGGCCTTCCTGTGACATTGGGTGCTGTAGGTATCTTGGAGGGCAGGCAGTGTCCCCCCTTGTGAAGCATTGGGCAGACTGTACCACCCTCTGCAGAGCCCTGCGGTTGCGGGCTGGGCAGTTGCCGTTCCAGGCGGTGATACAGCCCTACAGGATGCTCTCATTTGTGCATCTAAAAGTTTGTGGGTCTTGGGGGCCAAGCTGAATTTTCAGTCTCCTGAGGTTGAAGAGGTGCTGTTGCGCCTTCTTCACCACACTGTCTGTGTGGGTGGAACATTTCAGATTGTCAGTGATGTGTACGCTGAGGAACTTGAAGCATGCTCCCTCTGCTGTTTCCTGAATTTAACAAACAGCTCCTTCGTTTTGTTGAGGGAGAGGATATTTTTCCTGGCACCAATCCACTATGGCCCTCACCTTCTCACTGTAGGCTGTCTCGTCATTGTTGGTATTCACGCCTACTACTGTTGTGTCGTCTGCAAACTTGGTGATTGAGACGGAGGCTTGCATGGCCACGCAGTCATGGGTGAACAGGGAGTACAGGGGGCTGAGCATGCACCCTTGTGGGGCCCCTGTGTTCAGGATCAGCAAAGTGGTGTTTCCTACCTTCACCACCTGGGGGCAGGGCATCAGGATGTCCAGGACCCAGTTTTACAGGGCGGGGTTCAGACCCAGGGCCCCGATAATTAATGATGAGTTTGTAGGGTATTATGTTGCTGAAGGCTAAGCTATAGTCAATGAACAGCATTCTTACATAGGTATTCCTCTTGTCCAGGTGGGGAAGGGCAGTGTGATGGTCTGCACGTGCTGGTCTGCGCGTGCTCTTAGGAGGTGGCTAGGGATGCCGTCTGGGCCGGCAGCCTTGCAAGAGTTAATGTGCTTAAATATCTTACTCACGTTGGCCATGGAGAACGAGACCCCACAGTCCTTGGGAGCAGGCTGCGTCTGTGGTACTGTGTTATCCTCAAAGCAGGCGAAGAAGGTGTTTAGCTTGTCCGGGAGCAAGACGTCAGTGTCCACAACGTAGCTGGTTTTCCCTTGGTAGTCCGTGATTGTCTGTAGACCCTGCCACATACATTGTGTGTCTGAGCCGTTGAATTGCGACTCCACTTTGTCTCTGTACTGACTGTTTTCCTGTGTGATTGCCTTATGGAGGGAATAACTACACTGTATTTAACAATATTCCCAGTCATCTTGCCACGGTGAAATGCGATGGTTCTTGCTTTCAATTTTGTGCGAATGCTGCCATTATCCACGGTTTCTGGTTTGGTTAGGTTTTAATAGTCACAGTGGGAACCGCATCCCCTATACACTTCCTGATAAACTCGGTCACCGTGTCCGTCTATTCATCTATTGTTCTCAAAGGCTACCTGGAACATATCCCACTGTTTTTACAGCGTTACTACTACTACTACTATGTGTTGATAGAACTTCGGTAGTGTTTTCCTCAAATGTGCTTTGTTCAAATCCCCAGCTGCAATAAATGTGGCCTCAGGATTTGTCTCCAGTTTAGTGTAGTTCCTTGAGGGCTGTCGTGGTACCGGCTTGAGAGGGGAATATACATGGCTGTGACTTTAACCGAAGAAAATTATCTTGGGAGATAATACGGTTGGCATTTGATTTGTGGGGTATTCTAGGTTGGATTAACAAAGGTCCTGAGTTTCTGTACATTTATCACAATCACACCACCATCATAAAACATACACCATCGCCTTTTTTCTTCCCGGAGTGTTCTTTATTCCTGTCTGTGCAACGTACTGAGAATCCAGCTCACTATATGGATGCGGACAGTATATCGGAGAGAGGCATGATTCCAGGAAACAGAGTATGTTACAGTCCCTGATGTCTCTCTGGAAAGAGATCCTCGTCCTGAACTCTACTTAGTCTTTGTCCTGAGACTGAACATTAGCGAGTAATATAGGCGGAAGTGGTGGATGGTGTACACCTCCGGAGTTGGACTCTAAGTCCCAGAGGCATCTTGGCGCAGCCTCTGGGATTAGTTCAATTGCCCTGGGGGTACAAACAAAGGATCCCATTTGGAAAGTTGTATTTCTGGTCGGAATGCTGTTGAGTTACCACCACTCTGATATCCAAAAGTTCTTTACAGCTGTATGAAATAAAACAAACGTTCTGTGTTAATAATGTAAGAAATAAAACACAAAAAATACTGCAAGTTGCTTAGGCGCTTGAAGCAGAGCTGTGATGTCTGTCAGCCCCATCTTTTCTACACCTGTTGTATTTGGTGCGTATGACAAATTAAATTACATTTTATTTGACCTCATTTTTAAAACAGAGGTACTTCTCATGCAAGAAATTAAATGGTCAGTATAGAATCAGCCCACTTGTGTAGCTCTATTATCATGTTGGAGAGCGAAGTGATGACGGGTGAGTTTCCAACCATGAAAGAAGACTCCTGTAGACATCTTGGATTACAGCTGAAGACCTGGAAGGTCACTACTCACTGCCTTTGCTCCCCTCATACTTCACATAGTGCAGTGCCCTTGTTTTACCCACAGCTGTCTCACGGTGTTAGCATCCATCACAAGAAGCTGCTGCCTGTCGACCCATCAGGGAATGGACTGATTCCACTCGAATGCGCTACATTCATCCAGTTTTGTAATATGTTATACACACTATTACATTGAAAATAGTAATTCATGGACTTGAGAAGAGGGACAAAGGCAGGGTTGGTATTTTCTGTCACAGGAAAAGCGATGGCAAATGACAAAATACTTTACTGTGATTAGGCTCACAGTCAAATACTCCATACCTACAGATGTAAGATCTGTATTTGAGATTTATAAAGGCTTCTAAAGTTTCCACATTGCAATCTGACTTGATTTGCACTTTTGAAAAAGGTATCATATCAACTGCTACAAATACATCCATTAATTATAATCCACATAATTAACATTTGCAGTTGTTACAGCTATTATTCTCCTGCTGTAAGAGACTGGCTCAAATGAAGATCCTACATATGTAACATACCAGTGATCACTACATGAACAATTTCCCATAGGGCCTGTGGCATTGTTATAATCGCAATCATCAGTGCTTAAGCTGCTTTGATGTTAGAAAATCAACAATCCATCTATCACCCGTTTCATGTTTCCTCCACTACAGTAGTGTAGCTTAATCACGACGGGCCCTGGTGCCCCAAAAAATTACGGGCCCCTATTACCGCCCATACTTCCCTCAATTAAAATAATTTTGTTAGTAAGGCTGTGGGTTAATATAACTAAGCATTGTAACAGCTGAACCCAATCTAAGAGCACATTTGACGCTGTTAGCAGAGAATCCACAATATACAGTGCCTTGCGAAAGTATTCGGCCCCCTTGAACTTTGCGACCTTTTGCCACATTTCAGGCTTCAAACATAAAGATACAAAACTGTATTTTTTTTGTGAAGAATCAACAACAAGTGGGACACAATCATGAAGTGGAACGACATTTATTGGATATTTCAATTTTTTTTTTAACAAATCAAAAACGGAAAAATTGGGCGTGCAAAATTATTCAGCCCCCTTAAGTTAATACTTTGTAGCGCCACCTTTTGCTGCGATTACAGCTGTAAGTCGCTTGGGGTATGTCTCTCAGTTTTGCACATCAAGAGACTGAATTTTTTTCCCATTCCTCCTTGCAAAACAGCTCGAGCTCAGTGAGGTTGGATGGAGAGCATTTGTGAACAGCAGTTTTCAGTTCTTTCCACAGATTCTCGATTGGATTCAGGTCTGGACTTTGACTTGGCCATTCTAACACGTGGATATGTTTATTTTTGAACCATTCCATTGTAGATTTTGCTTTATGTTTTGGATCATTGTCTTGTTGGAAGACAAATCTCCGTCCCAGTCTCAGGTGGATTGTATTTATCATCATTAGTCATTTAGGTCAACATTGGATCATTCAGAGATCCTCACTGAACTTCTGGAGAGAGTTTGCTGCACTGAAAGCAAAGGGGCTGAATAATTTTGCACGCCCAATTTTTCCGTTTTTGATTTGTTAAAAAAGTTTGAAATATCCAATAAATATCGTTCCACTTCATGATTGTGTCCCACTTGTTGTTGATCTTTCACAAAAAAATACAGTTTTATATCTTTATGTTTGAAGCCTGAAATGTGGCAAAAGGTTGCAAAGTTCAAGGGGGCCGAATACTTTCGCAAGGCACTGTATCAAAATTCATATCAAAATATAAACTTGCCAATATTTTGTGTAGAAATGTAAAATTATATTACTTTGTTTTTATTATCCCCTTTTACAACATGTAACAAATAAAAACATATTTGATTACGACAAAAGTGTGTGCTCAGGCCTCATAAAATACTATACTGAAATACTGAAATTGAAATACAGGGTGTATTTAATAGTCGGATTCCACTGCAAAATGTTTAGTCTGTTGTAAAACGCATTGCAACGGAAACCGTTTACTTCAAACAGAAAACGTTTCCCAACTAAAACATGAGTTTATATTGGAAACATTAATGAAGGTACCTGTTTATTTCCATTTGCACTTTTTGCTTCCAAGAGTAAACGCTTTCAGTTGCAAAACATTTTACAACAGACTAAATATTTAGCATTGGAATCCGATTAATGAATACACCCTAGTTTATGGTTTGTAGTAGTCCAACTAAGAAGGACATTTAGGCATAGTTGAATCTGCTCAATAAAGTAAGTACATTGCTCCAAAAAGTGGCATGATGTCCATTGTTGTCTCAAGAGCAGTAGAAGAGAAATAGGTATTTGTATCTATTTAAGCATGTATTTAGCCATGTTAATGATGACCTAAGACAATTGAAGTTATCCATTTGATTGTGGTGGAACAGAAATATTCCAAGAAGCAGAACTATGGTGCATGTTCCTTTGCTCAGGCGAGGTGACAAAACAACCAATGGATGAGCTCTGCCAGTTCACTCTTGGTTCATAGTTCACCCTGGGTTCATAGCCCAAAAAAGCATCCCAGCGGTCAAGAAAAACTATGCCAGCGATGGATGTAGAGTCACCGCCAGCGAAGTAGCTGTGATTTGCACAGCGCTGTAGTTGGTCTCCAACACCTAGCTCACGCAGCAATGTTGCTTCAAAAGTTGATACATGTGCATCCAGGTAAGCCTATACTTATGTGAGCCAACTTATTTGAATTACATTATTTCATATGATTTAATACATGTAATGGGTATAAAAACTCAGACTTGAGCAGTTTTTGATGAAGTCGCCTTCAAGTCGCTGCAGTTGCTTCTCACCGGTGAGAAGCAACTCTTTTGATTGACACGTGAACGTGACCAAAGAATTGACTGAAACAGGAACCAACTCTGCGTGATTCATGCATTCAGTGGATATGTACAAATGAATGTAATATTTGAGACTCTCTCTCACCAATTGATAGTACAATAAACACACGTATATTTACAGTTTGTAAATGTGTGATATGGGTGTTAGAGACATTTATTTCAACATGACAAAGAAAATCGTTTAGAAACAAAGGCAATACTGCACAGAGCCTAGCTGTTGGAAAACCACAGCAGTGTCCGACATTTCGGATGTTGCAGATGCACCTCACCCGACTTCACTCCTCGACTTTTGTGTGCAGTCGTTTGCTTCGGCGTTCTCCCTCAAGACGAGCCCAAAGGAACACAGCCTATCTGGTGTGATCCACAGGGTGTGTTCATGCAGTAAGCCTAATGAAGATAAGAGTAGATGAAAGTTGCAGAGTGAAGTCGGGGGAGGTGAGCGACAGCCAAAAGTCAAACACTGTACAGGTTTTCATACAAGGCTCCGATCAGGGAAGTGATGAACAGGGAAGTGGTTCTTTCTCTCCTAAAAGTTAAATGCATAATATACAGTCCAGTCAAACACAAGAACACATTGTTTCTGTTCATCTCACAGGACATGTAATGCAGCATGATCTGGGTTGGTCTGGTCATACTTCCTAGTTTAATTCCTTGATGGGTTTTCAAGCAAGTCTAATATTCACATTCAAGACTGCATGCTTGCTCTAGTCAGGGAAAAGTAGTTAGATGTACAGTGGTTCTTCCTTTTAAAAGGTGTGGCTTACTGCAGAACAGCTTGCGGGGTGCCGCAGAATTCTATGGCACTTTATTTAAGTTATTTTATTTAAGTGTCAGCCATTGTTGACAGAATGATGCAATTTACCACAATCTGTCACCATCTACCACAAACGTTCACGACATAAACTCAAAACTTTTAAAGGAAGAACCACTGTAGCATGTTGCTGTGTCACACTAACTATAATACTGCAAGTCTTTCACCAAGCCAAGGAGACTGATTCCTACCATGTACTGAATTAGAAAGCTATACAGCAAACCATGAGCTCCCTCTACTGGTATCAACTAAAATGAGGGTGGTAGAATAGGGAGATAAAATATCTGATGGTTTTGTCCAGTATTGTAATAAGCATGGGGTACTTTCTGATACTGATGCAGATGCTCTATTTCAGAGCAATTTACAGGAGCAATTGGCGTTAAGTGCATTGCTCAAGGACACATCAACAGAATCTCAAACTGACAGTGTTAGGCTGGCATTCCATCTGATCAGGGGTTGATGACAATGCGGCTTTTAAAGCAATTTCTGAACATTGCCTTTAAAAGCTGCATTGTCTTCAACCAGCGATCATATTGAATTCTGGCCTTAAGTTTCCATACGGTGTGTATCCATCTCAGGTCTGATTTAGGTATAAAAAAAGTCTCAATAGTAGAAACTTTAACATTAGTTAATTTATTTAAAAAATACTCTTATGTACTCATGCTAGACAAAAGTTTGAAGAAAAAGAATACAGACTCAACGAAAGGTCACTGTTTTTCTTCAAAGGTACATTAAGGAGTATCATCACTTATTAGAAAAATGAAATAAAATGTTATGTATGTTTGTCTTGTTGGTTATTGTTTTTCTATTTTATTTGTTGTTTCCCTTTGGGTGTGTGTATAGTTTTGTGTACTGTGTGATTGTGTTGTGTTAAATATGCAAAAAAAATGAAATATTTTTTATTTATATTTATTTCACCTTTATTTAACCAGGTAGGCCAGTTGAGAACACCTTTATTTAACCAGGTAGGCCAATTGAGAACAAGTTCTCATTTACAACTGCGACCTGGCCAACATAAAGCAAAGCAGTGCGACACAGAGTTACACATAACCAAACGTACAGTCAATAACACAATATAATAATTGATATAATAAATAAATGATTACCTTGCACTTTGAACTGAAATCTTTGTAATTTGTCAGAATGAGAGGTGAGTGAGGAACTGCCCATTGGTGTACAGAAGTAGGATCTTCATTTGAGCCAGTTTGCTACAGCAGGAAAATAATCCTACAGCAAGAGGAAATGGGAACTATGTGGATTACAATTCATGGACATTTTTTTCGGTTAACACAATGTTAACACATTGACATTACAAGATGGAAATTACAACATTCAGAAGCCTTTTTAAACCTCAAATAAAACTACACATTTTAACATTTCCTGCATTGCAAGAAAGTAGTTTCAGGTGAAACAGGATATGATCCTACTATGACCGTGATAAATTAAAGGGATAGTTCGATATGTCTCTGCGTCCAGTTCGAAGGAAGTTAGAGGTAGTTTTGCGAGCATGTTAGCTGTTCCCATAGACTTCCATTAATTGCGCTAAAGCTAGTTAGGAACAGACTCGGAAACATACAAATTGTATTCACAAGTTCATCTGCTTCTGGAGAAGCACGGATTCATTGCCAAAATCCTAACTATCCCTAATATAGGATTTCCATAGGAATAAACCTTGTGGGAGGGCAAAAGATGACATTTGACTTTCGTTTCACTGAAAACTGCAACAGCCACACCCAGTGGATTGGTACACCTCACCTGTCTCCAATAGTACTAACACGTTGTTCAAACAGGAGCGAGGAGTAACATACGGAGAGGACACTATTCAAGTAAGTTACTGAATTTGATTCAGCCTTTCCCGATATTCACTTTACAAGAATAACATAATAAGCAAAACAGTAATGTTCTTGCAAACAATTTTGAAACAGGAATTTAAATTTTTTAAACCCAGGATGGAAGTAATATCTTTGTCTATGTGTTTCCGATATGCTACAAAAGGAGGAAAGGTCAGGAAGGAAAGTGACACATTTTCAGAAGATATGTCTCAAAGAGCAAGACATTCTGGTAAGCACTATCCCCTTAACTATCTCCAGATCATTGTAGATTATGCCATAAAATACATAGCCTCAAACCTCTGACAAACATTTTATTCCTGACATGTTCAATGCAAACAAATGAAGCAATATTTAATTTAGTTTCATTAGATTTTTAAACACGGACTCCACCGAGCACCCGTGTGCGCCATCGTATGCATGTTGATTTCATCCACACCAGATGTGATTGGGACATGCAGGTTGAAATATCTAAATGAACTATGAACTGACTAGATTCATTTGGGGACAGGTCAAAACACTTGAAACATTCATGGACATTTAGCTAGATAGCTTGCTGTTGCTAGCTAATTTGTCCTGGGATATAAACATTGGGTTGTTATTTTACATGAAATCCACAAGGTCCTTTTTTTCCCTGGATATTTGTAGACTTTTGACTAATCCTGACTCACACAAAATCATTCATCCACAGATGAAAGGGTAATCCTAGTTAGTTTCATTTCAGCTTTCAATCACCCATGTGGGTATGTGCTCCTAAAACCAATGAAGAGATGGGAGATGTGGGACTTGCAGCGCGTCAAGTGCCAAAAATAAAAACAAGTTCCATTTTAGCGCCTGGCTATGCAGAAGCTCATTGATGCGCATGGGTAGTTTGGGGGAAATTACTGAATAACATGTATCTGTAAATGTATTTTGCAATGCTGGCACCGTGAAATGCAGGCATAACATGTATGTAAGATTGTAACATTGTAGGATGCATAACTTGCACAAGTACAGGTTGTATCAACTGTCTTGTCATTTGATTTCAGGGAGGGGCTTTACTGGTAGTCCAGGAACAGGGGAAACCGTGAAGCACGGTCCGTTCATCAGGACACTAGACCAGGAAGGATTAGACCAAATGGTGACTAGTCTTTGTACTACTATTTGTATTCCATGCTTAATTCAGACATTCACTCAACGAACACTACATACGAATTTAAGAGAAGTATGAAGGGACAGCGAGGATATATATTTAATTTCGATGTAATATTGCAATGTATTATCATATCAATACAACAATGAATATAATTGTTCCTCAAATTGTGTTTTAATATTTCTTAAAAAATACATATGAATAAAAATACTGCATACAACAGTGTTTTTGCCGATTCAAAGGTGGTGGAATCTGACTACCGTTATATGGTTTAGAAATAGACAGTCATTCACGTTTTAGAGTAGGTTGAAGATATTCGCTTAACGTGATATATGATGATCTTACTTTATCCTATTTGACTAATTCTGGTTTTGTCTACTGAATTGTCGCTTGATTGCAGGGAGGGGATATACTAACAGGCCTAACACCAGGAACAGGGGAAACCTTGAAGACCTGTCTGTTCATCAGTTGTGACAACACAGAGGCGGATGCAAGATGCAAGCAACGATGGTTTAATGAATACAGTTTACAACAGCAACAGGACAGACAGACTGTACTCAGACGGAATCCGACCCAGGGACTAGGGCACATCTTCCGTTGATAGCGTGCTGAGAAATCCAGGGAGTGTGTCCGGATGAGTAGGAAGGAGCACAGCAGATAATCCACACAAGGGCGGCGAGAGAAGAGCACAGACACACGACACAACCTCAGGGAAGTAACAACGATCTGACAACAAGAAACACTGGTTACAGAACATATAAAGGGAAGATAAGTGGTTCCAGCTGGCGCAGACAATCAGGCCGAGATTGGGAACCACGCCCACACAAACACGAGAGAGAGAGAGAGAGAGAGAGAGAAAGAGAGGCAGTGGATTCATGAACCGTGACAATACCCCCCTAGGAACGCCTCTTGGCGTTCCCAGGCGAATTTACCTGTCGATTGAAATCATCGATAAGGGAGTGATCCAGAATGTCCCTAGCAGGTACCCAACTTCTCTCCTCCGGGCCGTAACCCTCCCAGTCCACCAGGTACTGGAATCCGCGTCCCCTCCTTCTAGAGTCCAAAATACAATTGACAGAAAAGGTGGGTTCCCCATCAACAAGTCGTGGCGGCGGGGGAACCGGGACCGGCGGGTTAATGCGTGCCTGAAACACAGGTTTTATTTTAGACACATGAAAGGTAGGATGAATTCTCCTATACGCCGGAGGCACTGAGCCGGACCGCCACCGGACTAATGATCCTGGTGACTCTGAACGGGCCGATAAATTTGGGGGCAAGTTTGTTCGAAACGGATCGGAGTGGAATGTTCTTAGTAGAAAGCCACACTCTTTGGCCAACAACGTATACCGGAGGCTTCGACCGGTGGCGATCGGCCTTAGCCTTGGTGCGCGCCCCCACCCGGAGAAGAGTCTCACGGGCTCTGCTCCATGCGTGACGGCACCTCTGGATGAAAGCGTGAGCGGAAGGAACAGTGACCTCGGACTCCGTACTGGGAAAGATAGGTGGCTGGTAACCTAAACTACACTCAAACGGAGAGAGACCTGTAGCTGCCACTGGCAACGAATTGTGAGCGTACTCAACCATAGAGAGTTGTTGACTCCAGGAAGAGGGATTCTTAGAAACCAAACATCGCAACACTCTCTCCAAATCTTATTTGGCCCTCTCCGTTTGACCGTTGCTCTGGGGATGAAACCCTGAAGACAGGCTGACACTCGCTCCCAGTAACCTACAAAACTCTTGCCAAAACTTGGACACAAATTGGGGCCCCCTGTCAGAAACTACGTCCATCGGCAGGCCATGTAAGCGAAAGACGTGATCCACGACAGCTACCGCTGTCTCCTTGGCAGATGGTAATTTAGGCAAGGGAATAAAATGAGCCGCCTCGAGAACCGGTCCACCACGGTCAACACCACCGTCTTGCCCTGGGAGGGCGGGAGGCCGGTAACAAAATCTAGCGCGATGTGGGACCAGGGTCTCGAAGGGACCGACAGCGGTTGGAGTAACCCATCTGGGGTCGATTAGAAGTCTTCCCAGTGGCACAAACCGAGCAAGCCAAGACAAAACTGTGAATGTCACGAGCCATCAGTGGCCACCAAAAGCGTTGCTTAACCAAAAGCTAGTGCGGCTGACTCCTGGATGATACGCTACGTTGGAGCAATGGCCCCACCGAATAACATCGGACCGACACCCTCCGGCACAAACAACCGATTAGGCGGGCAACCGGGCGGAGGCGTTACCCCTTCTAAGGCCGTTTTGACCCTCGATTCAACCTCCCATGTGAGTGTGGATACCACTAGGGACCCGGGTAGGATGTACTCGGGAGTGGATGGGCGTTCGGAATGGTCAAAAATGCGAGAAAGGGAATCGGGTTTGACATTCTTGGAACCCGGGCGATACGAGAGAGAGAAGTCAAAACGTCCGAAAAAGAGTGCCCACCGCGCCTGTCTGGAGTTGAGTCGCTTAGCGGTTCTGATATATTCCAAATTTTTGTGATCGGTCCAAACTATAAAAGGTACCCCCGAACCCTCTAACCAATGGCGCCACTCCTCCAGTGCTAACTTCACTGCCAACAACTCTCTGTTGCCAATGTCGTAGTTGCGTTCCGCAGGTGATAACCGATGGGAAAGGAACGCACAAGGGTGCATCTTGTCGTCAGAAGAGGAACGTTGGGAAAGTACCGCACCTACCCCCACCTCTGAAGCGTCCACCTCTACTACGAACTGACGCGAGGGATCGGGAGCTATGAGGATGGGAGCCGAAACAAAGCGGCTCTTGAGTTTGGCGAATGCAGCCTCGGCTGTATCGGACCACCTGAACGGCACTCTGGGGGAGGTTAAGGCGGTAAGAGGAGCGACTATCTGACTAAAGTTGCGAACGAAACGCCGGTAGAAATTGGCGAATCCCAGAAACCTCTGTAGGGCCTTACGGGAATCTGGGCTTGGCCAATCCACCACAGCCTTAACCTTGTCAGGATCCATGCGGATACCTTCAGTCGAGACGATGTAACCTAGGAATGGAACGGATTGTGCATGAAAATGCATTTCTCCGTCTTGACAAAAAGTCCATTCTCCAACAACCTCTGAAGCACTCGTCTGACGTGCTGAACGTGTTCCTGGAGAGAAGAAGAAAAAATCAGTATGTCATCCAGGTAAACATATATGAACTGATCAATCATATCTCTCAGCACGTCATTGACGAGTGCCTGGAAAACCGCTGGGGAGTTGGATAGCCCAAAAGGCATGACCAAATAAAGTGCCCTCTGGGAGTGTTAAACGCGGTCTTCCATTCGTCCCCCCTTATGCGAACCAAATGATATGCATTACGTAAATCCAACTTAGTGAACACGGATGCTCCCTGTAACCTTTCAAAGGCTGAGGACATCAACGGTAAGGGATAGGTATTCTTCACTGTGATGTTATTCAACCCACGGTAATCAACGCAAGGACGCAGAGATCCGTCCTTCTTTCCCACAAAGAAGAACCCCGCCCCCGCTGGAGAAGAGGAAGGACGAATGAATCCAGATGCCAGAGAATCAGAGATGTATCTCTCCATAGCCTCCCTCTCAGGAACAGAGAGTGAATATAACTTGCCTTTAGGCGGAGACTCACCTGGCAATAATTCTATTGCACAGTCATAGGGACGATGCGGAGGAAGAGAAGCAGCACGGGACTTACTGAACACCTCCTTCAGGTCGAGGTATTCAACGGGCACGTTAGACAAATCCACTGCCTCCTCTAGAAACACAGAATCAGACACAGACGAACAGGCAGACACTAAACAGGACTCAAGACACTTGTTACTCCACATGGATATAGAGTTATGACCCCAGTCAACTCGGGGGTTGTGTTGGGTGAGCCAAGGGTGGCCGAGAACTAATGGTGCAAGGGGTGAGTCCATGAGTAGAAATGATAGTGTCTCAGTGTGATTGCCAGAAGTGATGAGTGTGATAGGTTCAGTGGTGTGAGAAATGTTGGGGAGTTCTTGACCATTGAGAGCGTTGACGGATATCTTGTGCGTGAGTGAGGTGATAGGAATCTGGAGTTTGTGAGCGAGCTTGAAGTCTATGAAATTACCCTCTGCTCCTGAGTCCAGTAAGGCTTGGGTGTCGTGCGTGTGGGTGGCCCATCTTAGTCTTACCGGGAGGAGAGTAGATGATGAGGTCTTCTCTGTGGTGACACCACCCGATAGTAGCCTCATGTTTACTACCGGGCCTGATCTTTTACCGGGCAGGAGTGGATAAAGTGGCCCGCTCTACCACAGTAGAGACAGAGTCCTTGGGATCTCCGCCTCTCCCTCTCTTCCCGGGAGAGGCGAGCTCTCCCAGCTGCATGGGTTCGTGAGCGGAGGCTGAACTGGCCGTGTTCCCGCCGCTGGCATGCCCGCCCTCCGTGTCGTTATACGGTCTGTTAGGGCATGCTCGGCGGCCAATACGACTCAGACGAGCGTCGACCCTCAAGGCTAGTTCCACTAGTCCATTTAAACTCCTGGGAAGGTCCAGAACATAAATCTCCTTCTGGATCCGGTCCTCCAGCCCATGCAGGAACATGTCCCACTGCGCCTCCTCGTTCCACTGACACTCTGCGGCCAGAGTGCGGAATTGGATGGAGTATTCCGATACTGAACGGTCTCCTTGGCGAAGGTCAGCGAGTAGTCTGGCCGCCTCCCTACCCGCCACGGCCCGATCGAAGACCCTTCTCATCTCCTCGGAGAGTGTCTGGAAAGAGGTGCAGCATGGGTCCTGGTTCGCCCACACCGCCGTTCCCCAAAGAGCCGCTTTGCCTGATAGCAGTGTGAGTACGAATGCTACCTTAGACTGTTCACGGTTGAAGGTCCGTGGCTGCAACGAGAAATGCATGGAACATCTCGTAAGAAAGGCTCTGCAATAGTCAGGATCACCTGAATAACCCTCTGGTGTCGGTAGCCGTGGCTCTAGCTGGGAATCCGGCTCTGGCGGGGCGGGTTGAACTGCCGGTGTAGGTGGCGCAGCGGAACCCCTCAGATGTTGTAATTGTTGGATCAGCTGGGCTACCTGCGTCGCAAGGGCTTGTACTGCCCGACCTGTGCTGGAGATGTTCTCCTCTTGTTGATCCATTCTCGTGATACTGCGGGAAATGAATTCGGTCAGACTCGTTGAACTCGCTGCATCCATGGTCTGGTCAGATCGTTCTGTGACAACACAGAGGCGGATGCAAGATGCAAGCAACGATGGTTTAATGAATACAGTTTACAACAGCAACAGGACAGACAGACTGTACTCAGACGGAATCCGACCCAGGGACTAGGGCACATCTTCCGTTGATAGCGTGCTGAGAAATCCAGGGAGTGTGTCCGGATGAGTAGGAAGGAGCACAGCAGATAATCCACACAAGGGCGGCGAGAGAAGAGCACAGACACACGACACAACCTCAGGGAAGTAACAACGATCTGACAACAAGAAACACTGGTTACAGAACATATAAAGGGAAGATAAGTGGTTCCAGCTGGCGCAGACAATCAGGCCGAGATTGGGAACCACGCCCACACAAACACGAGAGAGAGAGAGAGAGAGAGAAAGAGAGGCAGTGGATTCATGAACCGTGACACCAGTTCCCTAGACCTCAAGGAATCAGACAAAACGGTAACCAGTCTTTGTATTTAATGCTTAATTCAGTGTGTACTCCATGAACAAACACAGTGCATACACATTAGAGAGAAGGAAGTTTACGAATATACAATACTATGCTGACTATAATCTGTCTTTGTTTTAAAATAATTGTGTTAAACTATGTCTGTGTAGTACTGATTTAGAAAAACACCAATCATAAATATTTCTGATTATGTTAGAGAAAATTATATAAAGTGATAAATGTATGATGATCTTGACTTATAATGTCCTATTTGACCACAGCTGGCACTCAAGGAATATTCACACCCAAAAGGCACTTGTCAAACATGATTGTCTCCCTCTTGCAACCACTGTCCATTGTAGAAGATGCTGGTTTCCAGGCATTTGTGGATGCCATAAAACAACCTGGCACCCTCATTCCAAAGGAGATATTTTCTATTCGAAAAGACCTTCTCAGAATGTACAATAAGACGAGGCAGAAGGTAGAGCAATCCCTTGACTTGGCTCATGACATTGTCTTAGCAGCTGAACTGTGGGTTGCAAGAGCAGAAGAGTCTTATCTGACAGTGACTTGCCATGTCATCGACAGAGAATGGAACCTCAATTCCTACGTATTGGAAACAACTAAAGTCCTGGGTGAAGATACGTCAGTCGACATAGTAAAACAACTGTTAGGAATTGCAAACAACTGGGGAATAAAAGAAAAGATTCACACCGTGGTGACAAACATAGATGGATCCATGAGAGAAGAGATTTCTAGAAATGGATGGACACACATTCCTTGCTTTGCCCACACTTTAAACCTGGTGTTCAAAGATACATTGATGGAGGATCCTGTTCTTGAGGCAATGCTGAGGAAGTGTCAGAAGATTGTGAGGTTCTTCCACAACGACATAGAAGCTGAGAAAAAGCTAAAAGAGGCTCAACTCCAACAACAGTTGCCTCATCATGGCCTGATCCAGTCTGTTGGTGATGGATGGTTCTCTTGCTTCCACATGCTGAAGAGACTTTCTGAGCAATACATGGCTATCAACACGGTGCTTAGCCAAAGGCAAGAGTTCGACCTCTGTCTTAATGGATCTGACATAACTAAAGCCTCCAGTGCGGTAGCAGTCCTTCAGCCTTTCAAAGATGTGACAGAGGAGATGTCACAGAGATGTAAAGACATCTCTAATAATCAGCAGTACTACCTCCTCTCCAACAGCATTCCTCTGGTCAAAGAACTTCAGACCAAAATCAGCAAAGAACAGAGGGGAAACGATGTAGCTAATCACTTAGCCAAGCAATGCAAAATTCATTTTGGTGATTTGAAGAAGAGCCAACGACTAGTCCTTACCACAGCCCTGGACCCAAGGTTCAAAAACCTCATACTGGATGTCAACGACAGTGAAAGTGCTAATCACTTTCTAACTAAATTGCTTAAAGATCTGAAAGCGATTTCATCTCCACTGATAGTTTCATCCGATGTACCGAACTTAGTTCAACTGCTGATACAGTACAGTGAACACAGCTCAATTCCAGAGATGGAAAACCCACTAGCATGGTGGAGATTTGAAGGATCTGTGAAATTCAAGGATCTGAGCAGGGTAGCCCTTAGAAACCTTGGTGTGGTTTCTACAGCGATCCCCTTGGATAGGGCTTTCCATGAGACAGAAAAAATGTTCTACAGCAGACGAAGTTGCCTGGAACCAGAGAATATCAACATCATACTGTTTCTGAACAGCAACTACACTCCTTAGTTGTAAAGAGGGTCAGTAGTGGTCACATGGTTATCTTTTAAATTAGAACAAATTATGGTCTAGCGATCTGAGCTGCTTCCTCTAGAATTGATATGGCGCTGCCAGCATGCGTTCGAATCAAGCCCATTGCTCTTTCAGCACTCACTCTTACCTTGCCTATCTGATAAACAATCATCAAATCAAATGTATTTATATATCCCTTCGTATATCAGCTGACATCTCAAAGTGCTGTCCAGAAGCCCAGCCTAAAAACCCAAACAGCAAGCAATGCAGGTGTAGAAGCACGGTGGCTAGGAAAAACTCCATAGAAAGGCCAAAACCTAGGAAGAAACCAGGCTATGACGGGTGGAGATTATAACAGAACATGGCCAAGATGTTCAAATGTTCATAAATGACCAGCATGGTCAACTATAATAATCACAGTAGTTGTCGAGGGTGCAGCAAGTCAGCACCCCAGGAGTAAATGTCAGTTGGCTTTTCATAGCCGATCATTAAGAGTATCTCTACCACTCCTGCTGTCTCTAGAGAGTTGAAAACTGCAGGTCTGGGACAGGTAGCACATCCGGTGAATAGGTCAGGATTCCATAGCTGCAGGCAGAACAGTTGAAACTGGAGCAGCAGCACGGCCATGTGGACTGGGGACAGCAAGGAGTCATCATGCCAGCTAGTCCTGAGGCATGGTCCTAGGGCTCAGGTCCTCCGAGAGAAAGAGATAATTAGAGAGAGCATACTTAAATTCACACATGACACCCAATAAGACAGCAGAAGTGCTCCAGATATAACAGACTGACCCTAGCCCCCCGACACAAACTACTGTAGCATAAATACTGGAGACTGAGACTGGAGGGGTCAGGAGACACTGTGGACCCATCCGATGATATCCCCCGGACAGGGCCAAACAGGAAGGATATAACCCAACCTACTTTGCAAAAGCACAGCCCCCACACCACTAGAGGGATATCTTCAACCACCAACGTACCATCCTGAGACAAGGCCGAGTATAGCCCACAAAGATCTCCGCCACGGCACAACCCAAGGGGGGGCGCCAACCCAGACAGGAAGATCACGTCAGTGACTCAACCCACTCAAGTGCCGCACCCCTCCTAGGGACGGCATGATAGAGCACGAGTAAGCCAGGGACTCAGCCCCTGTAATAGGGTTAGAGGCAGAGAATCCCAGTGGAGACAGGGGAACCGCCCAGGCAGAGTCAGCAAGGGCGGTTCGTTGCTCCAGGGCCTTTCCGTTCACCTTCACACTCCTGGGCCAGACTACACTCAATCATATGACCCACTGAAGAGATGAGTCTTCAGTAAAGACTTAAAGGTTGAGACCGAGTCTGCGTCTCTAACATGGGTAGGCAGACCATTCCATAAAAACAATCAAATATGTAAAGAGTTGGACTGCCCCACTCCTTTAAAACAAGATAACAACTTAGAACTTACTGTATATAAGAACATTGTAAAATGAATGTGAGCCATACTTAAATGAAAAGAACAATCTAAAAGCTGAAAACATTCCAAGGATTGTGACTGCCACCTAGTGGAGGAGAGACTATCTGGTCTTTGAATTTTTTTTCCCAGTATTTTTTTTTTAATCCAGTCCTTCCAGACAATACAAGATAACAATGTGACATGGTATGAACAGACACTATCATAATCTCTTGGTATTTTGAGGATGAGTTGAGAATCATGACGGGTTGATGTTTAAGGCAGCCAGTCCTGTAGCTTGGATGCTCTGGCAGAGTGGCCCTTATACCCACACTAAACAGAAACAGACAAAAGCAGAGATGTCATACATGTCATACTTCTTTTCAAGGTCAAATTGGCTTCTCTCTACACCTGTAATACATAAGAGAGAGAGCTTATTTTCAGTTTTACCTTGAGATTCCTATTTTGAAATCTGAAGGCACATTTTTGGTTGAGTAAATCTTTAGTAAAAATAATTGTTATATAGTCATATTGTATGTACCAACAATAAATATTGAGTGATATTATTGTACATTTAGCAAATATACTGTCTGTTACACAATATGAATACATGTACATTTTAAATTGTTCATCAGTAAATGTACATTTTAAATGTATCTCAATGCATTCCTCTCTTTATTTCAAGTACAGGACAGTTTAACAGACTGTTTAAACTGATGTCAACTATAGGCAGAATATCCACAGTCAGTAAGTTTTGTCAACCAGTAGAAGGAATCATTTTTGTACAGGTTCCAAAACCAAGACCAACACATATCTAATGGTGCCAAAATGGGAAGGTCATACCTTGTAGAATGTTACCAACAACTTCAGATGTTGTGGCTGAGGTAGGTTGGGTTAGAGTGTTGTTACCTGGGGTAGATTGGACTAGAGTGGTTTTACCTGGGGTAGGTTGGGCTAGAGTGGTGTGGCCTGGGGTAGGTTGGGTTAGAGTGTTGTGGCCTGGGGTAGGTTGGGCTAGAGTGGTATTGCCTGGAGTAGGTAGGGCTAGAGTGGTGTGGCCTGGGGTAGGTTGGGTTAGAGTGGTGTTTCCTGGGGTAGGTTGGGTTAGAGTGGTGTGGCCTGGGGTAGGTTGGGTTAGAGTGGTGTTGCCTGGAGTAGGTAGGGCTAGAGTGGTGTGGCCTGGGGTAGGTTGGGTTAGAGTGGTGTTGCCTGGGGTAGGTTGGGTTAGAGTGTTGTTACCTGGGGTAGATTGGACTAGAGTGGTTTTACCTGGGGTAGGTTGGGCCAGAGTGTTGTTACCTGGGGTAGATTGGACTAGAGTGGTTTTACCTGGGGTAGGTTGGGCTAGAGTGGTGTTGCCTGGGGTAGGTTGGGTTAGAGTGGTGTGGCCTGGGGTAGGTTGGGTTAGAGTGGTGTGGCCTGGGGTAGGTTGGGTTAGAGTGGTGTTGCCTGGGGTAGGTTGGGTTAGAGTGGTGTGGCCTGGGGTAGGTTGGGTTAGAGTGGTGTGGCCTGGGGTAGGTTGGGTTAGAGTGGTGTTGCCTGGGGTAGGTTGGGTTAGAGTGGTGTGGCCTGGGGTAGGTTGGGTTAGAATGGTGTGGCCTGGGGTAGGTTGGGTTAGAGTGGTGTTGCCTGGGGTAGGTTGGGTTAGAGTGGTGTTTCCTGGGGTAGGTTGGGTTAGAGTGGTGTTGCCTGGGGTAGGTTGGGTTAGAGTGGTGTTGCCTGGGGTAGGTTGGGTTAGAGTGGTGTTGCCTGGGGTAGGTTGGGTTAGAGTGGTGTTGCCTGGGGTAGGTTGGGTTAGAGTGGTGTTGCCTGGGGTAGGTTGGGTTAGAGTGGTGTTGCCTGGGGTAGGTTGGGTTAGAGTGGTGTTGCCTGGGGTAGGTTGGGTTAGAGTGGTGTTGCCTGAAGTAGGTTTCACGCTGGTTTCTTATCCGATAGTTGATGTTCTCCATGCTGGGTACTGTAGAGAGGGCTTGCTTTTTGCAGGCGGAACTTGAGTGGTCAGCTCCACTAGTGGTGCGTGGAGAATATCACTGGCGAAGCCAAGCCAGGTAAAAAAAAGCCATATCACAACCTATGTGTTGTGAATATTGTCTTGGTTGCTTTATAACCTGGTAGTTCATATTCCGTAATACAAAATTCAAAAGGCACTCACACATATGAGAAATCTCTTTGCAAGTGCATGGCAACAGTTGAACAAGATGAAGGAAAAAGGAAACCGCATATTGCTCTTGGTAGTATCACTGATATTTAATAAGCTTACGTATCGGCTTCACGGCCTTCGTCAGAGCTTTTTGTGTTCACATTCCTTACCACTGTCATATTCCTTGTCACTGTCATCCAGTATATAGGCCTAAGGCTGAGACAATAAGAAAACAAAGTGTCAGAATCAATTTTACCACTCCTTTGTTTCTTCACAAAACCAGAGAAGTCCAGTGAAGTACACAAAGCATACTTCATGTAACAAACAGATAAATGAGCTACAGCACGGTCAATCAAGTTAATGTTTCCAACATTTTGTACTACTAAACAACTTTTGTCTCCGCTATTCCAGCACCATTTCAACTTCCAACAGTTGAACATCATCAAATCACCTCTGCTTAGTCGAATGCAGGTACAACTAAAAGATACGAGAAACAATTCAGTTCTATCAACGTAAGCTAAATATGATTTGGTTGTTCATGGTACTGATTTCTTTGTGTGTGTGAAAGTAGAAAAAAGATGTTGACTCACCCTACTTGTCGAGAAACAACAATGCCATCCTCCTTGCTTTCATTTTGCAGAAACATCTAGGCATGTCATGCAGTACACACTTTTAGTTTTTGTTGTCTTAGGCCACCTGGCTAAAATGCTTGCTCTCTAGCCTAAATTCATTTCATGGGCAACGATGAGCCAGCTAGGTCACATTAGCTTACTAGCCTACATCTAGCTACATATAGAACTTCAACCCTCTCAGGCCAGGGGCACAATGTATGACTTTATGGCTGGATCAGAATTGCCACTATAATCTTTGGCCACTACAGAGTATTAAGTAAAACCACAAGTCCAAATCCCTATCTCCATCCATGGCTAACTTAGAAAAGGGGTCATTTTAGCTAGCTAGCCACCAGTGAACAACGACACAACTACGTGCAGCAATTCAAGTTTTTTCTGTCAATGACTTTTGGCTTTTGATGTGATCTGATTGGTGTGAAGTCAAATACTAACTGGCTTCCCTTGACAGTTTTACTTTATTTTTTTGATGTGCCAGGACCATTCACTGTTGATCTCACTCAGTTTAGCTCAACACTATTATTTAATACTGTTTTATCAAAAGAGGCCAAATGCTCTCTGGCTTCCCTTGCATTCAATGCTACGGGCGGCAACAATGTCATATTATTTTAGACCAGACAGCATCAGATAGATGGGCGACATATACAGAGACAGAGGGACGCTGTTTTGCTCGCTCTAATGATTTCTTCAGTGAAATACATTCGGCCTCTTGTCAATTGAAGGAAAATATTAAACAGAGAGACGAAAAATCTATTATTCTATATTTTTTGTTGTTACATTTTTTGGGGAAGCCATGAATATATGCCATTGTTCAGCTTTGTTCTTCTGAGAGAAAAAAATGCAAACATCATAAAATATAGACTTTAACAGATTTGTGTAGACAGATTTCATAGTATTTTCTAACATCTACTACACTAGGCTAGTGCACAGAAGAGAGTATACGTATGTGGCTTGACCTCAGTAGAACCAACCATTGAATGATCCCTGTCAGTGTAGACTCTACTTATGGTCTGTCATTTTGGGCTGAAGATATAAAACATAGCCTGTAAAACAAGAATAAATGCAATTTTGTGTCATAAAGTAAACTTGTTAAAAATGCACATAATCACATGAGGTGAAGGGGAATCTTACTGGGCTGAAACTGTTCCACATGGACAGAAGCCAATCCAACCTGGGATATGGTGATGCCTGCACTTTGGAACTTTTGAGAGGATGAAATATTTCACAAAACTAATATCATGGCCTGTATTAAAACTCTCTATACGAATGGTAACTGCTCCATCAAACTGAAACATGGAACCTTACCTATATTTGAGTTAAAGAAAGGAACTATGAAGGTTGTCCTTTCTCAAATTCTATTAATAATAGTCCTCTACAAACTGGTGAAATAATTATTATAAGCCAGCTGGCTGACGATACTACACTTTTTTCTGAAAGACGCTAGTCAAATGTGATCATTTTCCAAAACATCTAATCTATGTCTTAACATTAACAAATGCAAACTCAAAAGTATTGTGGAGAACCTGCTGATAAATGTAAACAGTACCGGCAACTTTTTCAGTCCAAGTCAAGTACAGGTGACAACCTCATATTATGGTATTAGTCGCTCTGGATAAGAGCGTCTGCTAAATGACTTAAATGTAAATGGTATTCCAGTGAAAGAATAACTTACATATTTAGGCATAACCATTACTAAGGATCAAACATTTAGAGGCTTCCTACATTTTAATCCTTTTGTTTTTTTTAAACTGAAGAAGCGAAACCAATGGCTACAGTGGGAATTATCTTTAAAAGGAAGAGTCCAAATAACCAAGGCTGAGGGTATCTATAGACAAACATATTCTGCTCTATATTTATGAAACTAGCAAAGAGATAGACCAGATGCTTTCAACTTTCTGTGGAGAAACTGTAAGCTTCATATGGGGGAAACTGTTGTAATGAACACTTATGAGTATGGTGGGCTTTATTGTCTGGACTTTTCAACCTTAAATAATACTTTAAGGTCAATTGGATAAAATAATTGCCAAGAAGACCCACTTCTATGTGGAACTTTATTCCTCATTGTGTCTTCTCTACTTTTGGTGGCCTTAACTTCATGTTAGTTTGCAATTATAATATTGACAAAGTTCCAGTGAAACTCTCTGCTTTTCATCGTAAGGTTTTTTGTCATGGTCCTTAAATTATAAGCAACATTTCTCGCCACACAAATATCTGGAATAATCGGGGCATATTGTATAAATCTTTGTTTTTAGTATATTGGTTCCAAAATAATATCGTATTGGTGAACCAACTTGTAAATGCAGAGGTTATATTACTTAGTTATGAGGAATTCTAATCACTTTATAAGATCCATGTAACACCTAAAGAATTTGCAATCATTTTAGATGACATTCCTTCAGGGGTTGCTTATTATTCAGGAACATGTCAAGACATGATCCTCAGAATTTAGCTTCAATTATCCCTGTTGACTCATCAGTAGGAAAGATGTATTTTTATTTTGGTCCGTACAACAATAATAGAACTATATGTGCCTTGTTTTAACAAGATGTTGTAGTATCTATATCTCATGTTATGCCTTATTGGAATCCTTTTATTAATAACATCTGTTGGAAAAAGTTTGGATGTTGCCTCACACATACCTACTTATTAACTAAATGAAGGAAGTTTATATTAAAATTATTAATTAATATTATCTTGCTAACCCCCAAGTTTAAAAAAAACTTTTAGGGCTAGGCGTGGAAGCTGGAGGGAGCTCAATTCGAATAAATAATCATAAAGATTATGGATTTTAAACATTTAGGTACATACAGTATAAGTGTCATATATCGGTTGAAAGCTAAATTCTTGTTAATCTAACTGCACTTTCCGATTTATAGTAGCTTAACTTCAGTGAAAAAATGCGATATGATTGTTTGAGGACAGCACCCCACGTCAAAATATTTTTCCATAAATTCACAAATAGCGATTAAATATTCACTTACTTTTTGAAAATCTTCCTCTTATTTGTCATCCAAAGGTTCCCAGCTATAACATGCAGTTTAATTTTGTTAGATAAAATCCTTCTTTATATCCCAGAAGGTCTGTTTAGTTGATTTCGATTTGAGTAATCCACTCATTCAACATGCAGAGAAAGAGATTTGTTTCAACAAGTCAAAATATGTTTCTAGTTACTTCTCAGATACCCTAAAATGTAATCAACCTATAATATTTCTTACAGAAAGAAGTATGTTCAATAGGAAACTGATTTTAGCAGGTGCGTCGTGTCTTCATGGCACACGCAAACACACATTTTCAAGACTGTGTCCCTGTACCAAAACCGATATTTCCTATTAGTTTTTGAAGTTACAAGCCTGAAACCTTGAACATAGACTGCTGACACCATGTGGAAGCCATAGGAATTTCATCCAGGGAGCTAATTTTCAGTATGACCTTATACTTGCCATTGTAAGAGGATGGTCTCTCAAAAATAAAATATAGCCAGTCTCCAGATCTCAACCCCATAGAAAATCTTTGGAGGGAGTTGAAAGTCGGTGTTGCCCAGCAACAGCCCCAAAACATCACTGCTCTAGAGGAGATCTGCATGGAGGAATGGGCCAAAATATCAGCAACAGTGTGTGAAAACCTTGTGAAGACTTACAGAAAACGTTTGACCTCTGTCATTGCCAACAAAGGGTATATAACAAAGTATTGAGAAACTTTTGTTATTGACCAAATACTTATTTTCCACCATAATTTACAAATAATTTCATTAAAAATCCTACAATGTGATTTTCTGGATTTTTGTTTCTCATTTTGTCTGTCATAGTTGAAGTGTACCTATGATGAAAATTACAGGCCTCTCTCATCTTTTTAAGTGGGAGAACTTGCACAATTGGTGGCTGACTAAATACTTTTTTGCCCCACTGTATGCTGTGTATATCAGAGCTCTGATAGGTTGAATGACGTCCCCCGGAAGTTGTCATAATTACTGTGCCAGTCTATGGAAGGGGGTGAGAACCATGAGCCTCCTAGGTTTTGTTTTGAAGTCAATGTACCAAGAGGAGGATCAAAGCTAACTGTCCTCCAGCTACACCATGGTGCTACCTTACTGAGTGCTGCTTAGGCTGCTGTAGACCATCATTGCAAAACAGTGTGTTTTTATAAATAATTTGGCGACATGAATATATTTAGCGTAGTTATATCTAAAAAGGATAACTTTTTAAAACATTTTATTATTTAGAGTTTTATGAAATTCACTGAGGATGATGGTCCTCCCCTTCCTCCTCTGAGGAGCCACCACTGGTAGGGATGGCGGGCATCTCACAGATGAGGGCAACGACCTCATCCTTGAGAGTCTGAAAGCTGGGCCCGCATCGACAAAGCGTCTCATGTGACCAGTACGATTTGATTTGAGAGATCCTTGAGGAAAATCTGCTCTAGAGTGCTCAAGACCTAAGACTGGGGCGAACAGGACAACGACACTTCCAACTTGACAACGACCCTAAGCACACAGCCAAGACAATGCAGGGGTGGTTTGGGAACACCTGCCGCCCCATCATTATTATATTGTATGATTCAGTGCAAAACGCCTATCACATTACTCAAAATTGGTTAAAAATAAATAAAAAAAGGTTATGCATGCCAACATAATAAGCAAGAAACAAGATTAGGCAAAGTGATCGTATCAGTGAAAAATTATATCAAACATTTTACCATTGCAACATTTGATTCACCGTGGTTGTCTGAAGAGCCCATCTTATCAATAATATTTCCAATCATTTCCAACTGCAGACATGTCACATCTTATCAATAGGCCTAACTGCAACTCGCTGTTGGCTGGGCTCCCTGCCTGTGCCATTAAACCCCTACAACTCATCCAGAACGCCGCAGCCCGTCTGGTGTTCAACCTTCCCAAGTTCTCTCACGTCACCCCGCTCCTCCGCTCTCTCCACTGGCTTCCAGTTGAAGCTCGCATCCTCTACAAGACCATGGTGCTTGCCTACGGAGCTGTGAGGGGAACGGCACCTCAGTACCTCCAGGCTCTGATCAGGCCCTACACCCAAACAAGGGCACTGCGTTCATCCACCTCTGGCCTGCTCGCCTCCCTACCACTGAGGAAGTACAGTTCCCGCTCAGCCCAGTCAAAACTGTTCGCTGCTCTGGCCCCCAATGGTGGAACAAACTCCCTCACGACGCCAGGACAGCGGAGTCAATCACCACCTTCCGGAGACACCTGAAACCCCACCTCTTTAAGGAATACCTAGGATAGGATAAGTAATCCTTCTCACCCCCCCCCCTTTTAAGATTTAGATGCACTATTGTAAAGTGGCTGTTCCACTGGATGTCATAAGGTGAATGCACCAATTTGTAAGTCGCTCTGGATAAGAGCGTCAGCTAAATGACTTAAATGTAAATGTAATGTACATTTCACAGCTGGTGATGCCTCTTCGCAATTGGTTATTCCCCATCATTTGCAACATGTCAATTAGTGTCATCGCTATCTTTCCTTTCCTCAAACTCGTGATAAACTTTTATGAGTGAATTTTACTCAGTTCCTTATCATCATCCTAAAACTTCCTCTGCGCTGGGAGTTTCTTTGTTGTTGTTGTCTTAAAACTGGTTTTAACAGGATTCCTAGGACCTGTGACCTTTGTAGATACGGGCCCTGGTCTCTCCTCCACTCTAGCAAGATGCACACAGTAGTACACACCACCACACTCACTGCCACTTACCTGATCCCCATTAAACCAAAGGCTCTTTTAAGAGCCACCTAGTATATTAAAATAATTGTGTGTGAGGAAAGGATGAGGGAGGGGGCTGTCAAAACTGTTCACCACTTAAATGTAACTAAATGTAATTAAATGTAACCTACTTAATCCCCAAAAGTAATTTATCATGAGAGGGCCATAAACAATAACTAGTAATGCTGCATACTCAAAAAAAGTTCAAATCTCACCTTTTATGGTACTTTTTATTTTTTATTGCTGAGTTGTAGTCACTTTTGAGGACACAAGCTCAAGTACACAGTACAAATATTGTACAAATTGTAACGGCTGTCAGCTCCTGACTGACAGGCGGCTCTGGCAGCTCAGGACAGATGGGCGACTCTGGCAGCACAGGACAGACGGGCGGCTCTGGCAGCTCAGGACAGACGGGCGGCTCTGGCAGCTCAGGACAGACGGGCGGCTCTGGCAGCTCAGGACAGACGGGCGGCTCTGGCAGCTCAGGACAGACGGGCGGCTCTGGCAGGTCAGGACAGACGGGCGGCTCTGGCAGGTCAGGACAGACGGGCGGCTATGGCAGGTCAGGACAGACGGGAGTCTCTGGCAGCTCAGGACAGACGGGAGACTCTGGCAGCGCTGGGCAGGAGGAAGACTCTGGCAGCGCTGGACAGGCGGGAGAAGCTGTAGGGAGGAGATGGAGAGACAGCCTGGTGCGGGGGGCTGCCACCTAAGTATGATTCTCAATCAGAGACAACTAACGACACCTGCCTCTGATTGAGAACCATACCAGGCCAAACGCAAAAACAACATAGAAAAGGGAACATAGACAACTCACGCCCTGACCATACTAAAACAAAGACAAATCAAAGGAATCAAGGTGACACAAATATGAAATATTTTATATGATGTATTCCCTATTCAACAAAACTGTATTAATTAGGCTTGATGCTTTCTAGATATAGTATAATCAAATTAAAAAGCGACTAACAATAAGATTTCACCTTCATTAACTGTAAAATACATATTTGTATGTTTAGTGTTAGAGAAAATGTATATGTATAAAATGTATGTACGTATTTTCTAAAGGTCTCTCTTGATCAAAATGTCTGCCCCCATCGCTGTGAACGTCTTCGAGTTCTAGCTTACCTTCTTCAACTTGTTAGGAAAGCACCCGTCATCTCATATTCATCTTTTCCCACTATGACAAACAAAGTGTTTTAGATGAATGGCTATAAATCAATCTCTGAATGCAGGGGCACAACATTCACAAGGGATAGGTGAGGACATGACCCCCCACATTTTGAAATTGCATTTTTTTCCCACTAGTTTTATCATTGCACTGAGATATAAAAGAGTGACACAAGTGTGCTTTAGGACCATGCAGATACCTCAAAGCCTTTCAGCTGGCTGGATTTAGGACCAGGCAGATACCTCAAAGCCTTTCAGCTGGCTGGATTTAGGACCAGGCAGATACCTCAAAGCCTTTCAGCTGGCTGGATTTAGGACCAGGCAGATACCTCAAAGCCTTTCAGCTGGCTGGATTTAGGACCAGGCAGATACCTCAAAGCCTTTCAGCTGGCTGGATTTAGGACCAGGCAGATACCTCAAAGCCTTTCAGCTGGCTGGATTTAGGACCAGGCAGATACCTCAAAGCCTTTCAGCTGGCTGGATTTAGGACCATGCAAATACCTCAAAGCCTTTCAGCTGGCTGGATTTAGGACCATGCAGATACCTCAAAGCCTTTCAGCTGGCTGGATTTAGGACCATGCAGATACCTCAAAGCCTTTCAGCTGGCTGGATTTAGGACCAGGCAGATACCTCAAAGCCTTTCAGCTGGCTGGATTTAGGACCAGGCAGATACCTCAAAGCCTTTCAGCTGGCTGGATTTAGGACCATGCAGATACCTCAAAGCCTTTCAGCTGGCTGGATTTAGGACCAGGCAGATACCTCAAAGCCTTTCAGCTGGCTGGATTTAGGACCAGGCAGATACCTCAAAGCCTTTCAGCTGGCTGGATTTAGGACCATGCAGATACCTCAAAGCCTTTCAGCTGGCTGGATTTAGGACCAGGCAGATACCTCAAAGCCTTTCAGCTGGCTGGATTTAGGACCAGGCAGATACCTCAAAGCGTTTCAGCTGGCTGGATTTAGGACCAGGTAGATACCTCAAAGCGTTTCAGCTGGCTGGATTTAGGACCAGGCAGACAGACATGCGAACAGAGGCAACTGTTGTCTGTGTGTGTTGTGCTTTTTCTCTGAGTTTTTTTCAAAGCAACCAGAGAATTGATGTAGCTGGCGAGGTAACTGCTGTTTGACTTGACAGAAAAAAATATTTATTCCCAGTGCTAAGCTAGTAGTGTAACTGACATATAACGTTAGCTAATGCTTCATCCCCTCTCGACTGAAGTTCTGTCTGAAGTGAATGAACTAGCTATCTATCGTTAGCTAGCTAGTAGTTACCACAGCCAGTTCAGCTCTAGTCTCTAGCTATCTGTCAGCTAGCAGTGTCTAACACCTGCTGTGTGTTTAGAAATGTTTTGTAGCCTTTGTTTTGTCCCATTTCAACAGAAGTACATTTACTTGCTAGTTTTTGTAGCTACCATAAGAACTATCCAAAAGTTGGCTAACATTAGCTAGCTAGTTCACTAACTTTAGGTATAACATTTTTTTTGCTTCAATCATACTAGACCTGAATCAAATAATGAAACCAACGGCCAACGATTGAAGACCAATATTCGGACATTTTGTAACATGGCAATGTGAGTTTTTATAAGGGTCAATATAGCAATGTAACATTTTCAATCTGTCAGCTTCCATAGGTAATTCCATACTTTTCACACGGACACGGTATAAATAGCTCTACAGGCTTCGCTGTCATGCTGCACGGTCAGTACAAAACACTAGTGGATGGTGACAGGTGTTCCAGCAGGGTCAGACAGCCAGGGAAGACCAGGCTATGGAGCACAGGTGAATTCTGCAGTACATTACAACAATCAATGAATAGATACAGAGTTCCATCTTGAGTTGATGGGTAGACTTCAGTCTGAGATCTGAGAATAATGGTCATTTCAATTATTGTACCATTGATTTTTTTCTTAGATAATAATTTTCATTGGTAATTATTTGCCATGCCTCAGGTGAGCAGGATCAGATGGTGACTGTTCTCAGCAGGATCAGATGGTGACTGTTCTCAGCAGGATCAGATGGTGACTGTTCTCAGCAGGATCAGATGGTGACTGTTCTCAGCAGGATCAAATCAAATCAAATCCTATTTTATTTGTCACATACACATGGTTAGCAGATGTTAGTGCGAGTGTAGCGAAATGCTTCTACTTCCGACAATGCAGTAATAACCAACAAGTAATCTAGCTAACAATTCCAAAACTACTACCTTATAGACACAAGTGTAAGGGGATAAAGAATATGTACATAAAGATATATGAATGAGTGATGGGACAGAGCGGCATAGGCAAGATACAGTAGATGGTATTGAGTGCAGTATATACATATGAGATGAGTATGTAAACAACGTGGCATAGATAAAGTGGCTAGTGATACATGTATTACATAAGGATGCAGTAGATGATATAGAGTAAAGTATATACGTATACATATGAGATGAATAATGTAGGGTATGTAAACATTATATTAGGTAGCATTGTTTAAAGTGGCTAGTGATATATTTTACATAATTTCCCATCAATTCCCATTATTAAAGTGGCTGGAGTTGAGTCAGTGTGTTGGCAGCAGCCACTCAATGTAAGTGGTGGCTGTTTAACAGTCTGATGGCCTTGAGATAGAAGCGGTTTTTCAGTCTCTCAGTCCCAGCTTTGATGCACCTGTACTGACCTCGCCTTCTGGATGATAGCGGGGTGAACAGGCAGTGGCTCGGGTGGTTGCTGTCCTTGATGATCTTTATGGCCTTCCTGTGACATCGGGTGGTGTAGGTGTCCTGGAGGGCAGGTAGTTTGCCCCCGGTGATGCGTTGTGCAGACCTCACTACCCTCTGGAGAGGCTTACGGTTGTGGGCGGAGCAGTTGCCGTACCAGGCGGTGATACAGCCCGACAGGATGCTCTCGATTGTGCAGCTGTAGAAGTTTGTGAATGATTTTGGTGACAAGCCGCATTTCTTCAGCCTCCTGAGGTTGAAGAGGCGCTGCTGCGCCTTCTTCACGATGCTGTCTGTGTGGGTGGACCAATTCAGTTTGTCTGTGATGTGTACGCCGAGGAACTTAAAACTTACTACCCTCTCCACTACTGTTCCATCGATGTGGATAGGGGGGTGTTCCCTCTGCTGTTTCCTGAAGTCCACAATCATCTCCTTAGTTTTGTTGACTTTGAGTGTGAGGTTATTTTCCTGACACCACACTCCGAGGGCCCTCACCTCCTCCCTGTAGGCCGTCTCGTCGTTGTTGGTAATCAAGCCTACCACTGTTGTGTCGTCCGCAAACTTGATGATTGAGTTGGAGGCGTGCGTGGCCACACAGTCGTGGGTGAACAGGGAGTACAGGAGAGGGCTCAGAACGCACCCTTGTGGGGCCTCAGTGTTGAGGATCAGCGGGGTGGAGATGTTGTTGCCTACCCTCACCACCTGGGGGCGGCCCGTCAGGAAGTCCAGTACCCAGTTGCACAGGGCGGGGTCGAGACCCAGGGTCTCGAGCTTGATGACGAGCTTGGAGGGCACTATGGTGTTAAATGCCGAGCTGTAGTCGATGAACAGCATTCTCACATAGGTATTCCTCTTTTCCAGATGGGTTAGGGCAGTGTGCAGTGTGGTTGAGATTGCATCGTCTGTGGACCTATTTGGGCGGTAAGCACATTGGAGTGGGTCTAGGGTGTCAGGTAGGGTGGAGGTGATATGGTCCTTGACTAGTCTCTCAAAGCACTTCATGATGACGGAAGTGAGTGCTACGGGGCGGTAGTCGTTTAGCTCAGTTACCTTAGCTTTCTTGGGAACAGGAACAATGGTGGCCCTCTTGAAGCATGTGGGAACAACAGACTGGGATAGGGATTGATTGAATATGTCCGTAAACACACCAGCCAGCTGGTCTGCGCATGCTCTGAGGGCGCGGCTGGGGATGCCGTCTGGGCCTGCAGCCTTGTTAGGGTTGACACGTTTAAATGTTTTCCTCACGTCGGCTGCAGTGAAGGAGAGTCCGCATGTTTTAGTTGTGGGTAGTGTCAGTGGCACTGTATTGTCCTCAAAGCGGGCAAAAAAGTTATTTAGTCTGCCTGGGAGCAAGACATCCTGGTCCGTGACAGTGATGTTTTTCTTTTTGTAATCCGTGATTGACTGTAGACCCTGCCACTCTTGTGTCTGAGCCGTTGAATTGAGATTCTACTTTGTCTCTATACTGACGCTTAGCTTGTTTGATTGCCTTGCGGAGGGAATAGTTACACTGTTTGTATTCGGTTTCCAGTCACCTTGCCCTGATTAAAAGCAGTGGTTTGCGCTTTCAGTTTCACGGGAATGCTGCCATCAATCCACGGTTTCTGGTTTGGGAATGTTTTAATCGTTGCTATGGGAACGACATCTTCAACGCACGTTCTAATGAACTCGCACACCGAATCAGCGTATTCGTCAATGTTGTCGTCTGACGCAATACGGAACATATCCCAGTCTACGTGATGGAAGCAGTCTTGGAGTGTGGAATCAGATTGGTCGGACCAGCGTTGAACAGACCTCAGCGCGGGAGCTTCTTGTTTTAGTTTCTGTCTGTAGGCAGGGATCAACAAAATGGAGTCGTGGTCAGATTTTCCGAAAGGAGGGCGGGGCAGGGCCTTATATGCGTTGCGGAAGTTGGAATAGCAATGATCCAAGGTTTTTCCCGCCCTGGTTGCGCAATCGATATGCTGATAAAATTTAGGGAGTCTTGTTTTCAGATTAGCCTTGTTAAAATCCCCAGCTACAATGAATGCAGCCTCCGGATATATGGATTCCAGTTTGCAAAGAGTCAAATAAAGTTCGTTCAGAGCCATCAATGTTTCTGCTTGGGGGGGGAATATATACGGCTGTGATTATAATCGAAGAGAATTCCCTTGGTAGATAATGCGGTCTACATTTGATTGTGAGGAATTCTAAATCAGGTGAACAGAAGGAGTTGAGTTCCTGTATGTTGTTTTGGCCACACCACGTCCCGTTAACCATAAAGCATACACCCCTGCCCCTCTTCTTACCAGAAAGATGTTTGTTTCTGTCGGCGCGATGCGTGGAGAAACCAGCTGGCTGCACCGTCTCTGATAGCGTCTCTCCAGTGAGCCATGTTTCCGTGAAGCAAAGAACGTTACAGTCTCTGATGTCCCTCTGGAATGCTACCCTTGCTCGGATTTCATCAACCTTGTTGTCAAGAGACTGGACATTGGCGAGGAGAATGTTAGGGAGTGGTGCACGATGTGCCCGTCTCCGGAGTCTGACCAGAAGACCTCTTCGTTTTCCTCTTTTTCGAAGTCGTTTTTTGGGGTCGCCGCCTGGGATCCATTCCGTTGTCCTGGGTGAAAGGCAGAACACAGGGTCCGCTTCGCGAAAGTCATATTCTTGGTCGTACTGATGGTGAGTTGACGCTGCTCTTATGTTCAGTATTTCTTCTCAACTGTATGTAATGAAACCTAAGATGACCTGGGGTACTAATGTAAGAAATAACACGTAAAAAAAAAAAAAAAAATGCATTGTTTCCTAGGAACGCGAAGCGAGGCGGCCATCTCTGTCGGCGCCGGAAGTATCAGATGGTGACTGTTTTCAGCAGGATCATATGGTGACTGTTCTCAGCAAGATCAGATGGTGACTTTTCTCAGCAGGATCAGATGGTGACTGTTCTCAGCTGGATCAGATGGTGACTGTTATCAGCAGGATCAGAAGGTGACTGTTCTCAGCAGGATCAGATGGTGACTGTTATCAGAAGGTGACTGTTCTCAACAGGATCAGATGGTGACTGTTCTCAGCAGGATCAGATGGTGACTGTTCTCAACAGGATCAGATGGTGACTGTTCTCAGCAGGATCAGATGGTGACTGTTCTCAGCAGGATCAGATGGTGACTGTTATCAGCAGGATCAGAAGGTGACTGTTCTCAGCAGGATCAGATGGTGACTGTTCTCAGCAGGATCAGAAGGTGACTGTTCTCAGCAGGATCAGATGGTGACTGTTCTCAGCAGGATCAGATGGTGACTGTTCTCAGCAGGATCAGATGGTGACTGTTCTCAGCAGGATCAGAAGGTGACTGTTCTCAGCAGGATCAGATGGTGACTGTTCTCAGCAGGATCAGAAGGTGACTGTTCTCAGCAGGATCAGATGGTGACTGTTCTCAGCAGCATCAAAAATGTAATGCTCTGATCCAGTGAAAGCATCGTCAAATATTGGATTACTTCTTGTCCCTTGCTCAAATAGCCGACAGTTGTGTCTGTCCCGAACTCACTGGCAGGGGAAACTCTGAGGGCCCAGAATATTTTATACAATGTTTCAAATTTGCAAGCACAAGTTTCTGGGCGACCCAGTTGATAGTTGATATAATGTTTCAAGTTTGTTGCAGACAAAACATGTGTAGCCAATGTAATTTATAGGATATGTATTTTGCTTAATTTCTTTTCTTGAACACACACAACAATGGTGTATAGGTACTTTGTAGAAAAGACAAGAATGCAATTTTTATATAAACAGAAAAAAGCTGACAGAAACAGAAAATTGTTGGTAGAAATGGTAAGATAAATTGTTGCTCCAAATATAAAAGGTTGCCAATTGCTGGTGTAGCCTATTACTGGCAACTTCAGGAGCTTAATGGCAGAATATGCAAAGGCCAGCATCAGCGGGAGAATAAGGGTCGGGAACAGGTATTTTTCTTCTGGTTAGGATATATTGATCTCTGGCTCATTCTTGAGTCATTTGTGTGTCTTAATTGTTAGGAACTAGCTCCCGCTGTGGGGATCAAATCAGCGGAAATTTCAAGTGCGCCACGTATAGTTTTTGATAAAACTCAAACTTTCATTAAAATACACATACAAGGTACTGAATTAAAGCTACACTCGTTGTGAATCTAGCTACCGAGTCAGTACTGGAACTTCATCTAAAACGACAGATTTTGCGGTAGCCGGCGCTACCCAAAACGCAGAAATAAAATATAAAACATTCATTACCTTTGACGATCTTCTTTGTTGGCACTCCTAGATGTCATATAAACATCACTATTGGGTCTTTTTTCTTCGATTAAATCGGTCCATATATAGCCTAGATATCGATCTATGAAGACTGTGTGATCAATGAAAAAAATAGTGTTTTATAACGTAACGTAATTTTTTTAAATAAAAAAAGTTGACGATAAACTTTCACAAAACACTTCGAAATACTTTTGTAATGCAACTTTAGGTATTAGTAAACGTTAATAAGCGATCAAATTGATCACGAGGCGATGTATATTCTATAGCTGTACGTCTGGAAATAATGTCCGGGTAAATCTCAACCAAAATATCCGGTCGGAGACCGGAAGAACTGCGCTGCCTTGTGTCTTTTTGACCAAGAAACAAATAGTAGGCAAATGACAAGACTGTTGACATCGTGTGGAAGCTGTAGGTATTGCAACCTCGGCCCCATTTAATGTGGTTCACGTTTAACAATTGGTTGAAGTGGCGCATGGATATATTTTCCCATTTTCAGTGATCAGATTTTCCTGCACTTTTCGATGAAACGTTATAGTCACAGCCGTGATTTAACCAGTTTTATAAACGTCTGAGTGTTTTCTATCCACACATACTAATCATATGCATATACTATATTCCTGGCATGAGTAGCAGGGCGCTAAAATGTTGTGCGATTTTTAACAAAAAACTGCGAAAATTTGCATGAGCCCTAACAGGTCAAACACCATGCTTAAAGCATCAGAAAAGGTCAGTACATATAGTTAATTTTAAAAAACACAGCAGGTGTTTCTATATATGGAAAAATACATGTTTAAAAATGTAAACCAGTCGATTCTGAGGGAGGACCCCCAGACTCCCTGCTAGGTTATGTCCCTCCCACTCCTAAAACCAAAGTTGCGCTCCTGTCTGAATGTGCTACCGTGATAAAACCACTCTCTCCTGCTGCTCTACGATGTTTGCAGGCATGTCCTTTGTCAGTAGCTGTGACGTAGGGTTCAGTCAGGAGTTGATGGACAGTTGGAACAGCAAATTAAATGGTAGGAGGTTCAAGTGGTTTCAGATTTCACATCCGTCACACAGGCTCAGAATATATACTCTGTGTCTATGGGAACCAGGGCTATCCATTTTTATGTACGGTGTCCACAAATTGATTTCTATACGAAAATATTGATCGGAACTGGTACCAAAACCACGCAGGATGTGTGACAGTATGTATGTACCTACCTTTTGACTGTATCCTTACTTGTTGTAACAACAACACAACATCATAACAAACCTTCTGACATTAGACTACATGTGTCACGTTCTGACCATCGTTCGTGTGTGTTTTCCTTGTTTTAGTGTTTGTTGGTCAGGACGTGAGCTGGGTGGGCATTCTATGTTGTGTGTCTGGTTTGTCTATTTCTATGTTTGGCCTGATATGGTTCTCAATCAGAGGCAGGTGTTAGTCATTTTCTCTGATTGGGAACCATATTAAGGTAGCCTGTTTTGTGTTGGGTTTTGTGGGTGATTGTTCCTGTCTTTGTGGCACCAGATGGGACTGTTTTGGTGGTTTCCACATTTCTTGTTTTGTAGATTGTTGTACTCTCATCTTTATTAAAGATGTACAAAACTAACCACGCTGCATTTTGGTCTGCCTCTCTTTCCCCAGAAGAAAACCATTCCAACATGGCCCAGTACCACTAAAACTACACCCCCCAGAAGGCTGAGTGATACTTCCATCCTCTCCATGGATACAGAATCCCCTGTTGTAAAATTGTCTGACTATGACTGCAGTGATGAACAGGGTACTCCATGGAGTATGCCCAGTCATAGTAGCCCACTGATTCAATGGATAAAGACAGAAAAGATCACTACATTCACTCGTCACCATGCATACTCTAACGTCTCTATGATGCCACCCAATTTGACCCCTATCACACCTCACAGTCATACCACACCATCATATCTCATTCCAGAGATGGGTTAGAGACCTATTGTACTGGAAATAGGATCAGGGTTGCACTTTTTGGAGACCCTTGTATCTGTCCTGTGGCCATGAAGGAACCTTCACGTGTAGCCATTCCTGCACTGTCTGCGTATCCAGAACCTGAACACTATGACCCTCTTGCAGTGGCTTGCGAAGGTATTCATCCCCCTTGGCATTTTTCCTATTTTGTCGCCTTACAACCTGGAATTAATATGGATATTTGGGGGATTTGTGTATTTTGATTTACCCAACATGACTACCAATTTGAAAATTCAAATATTATTTATTATGAAACAAACAAAAAGTAAGACAAAAAAAAGAACTTGAACGTGCATAACTATTCACCCCCCTTTCACTTCACCAATTTGGACTATTATGTGTATGTGCATTACATGAAATCCAAATAAAAATCTATTTAAATTACAGGTTGTAATGCAACAAAATAGGAAAAACCCCAAGGGGGATGAATACTTTTGCAAAGCACTGTATCTCTGTCGCTACTGTGGCAGCCTGGAGAAAGGAACGTGAGGGGAGAGAAATTAGGTTTCTTCAGTGCACTCAATGTAAAATGTGCTACCTGACGCAAGGGGGCAGTAGATACTAAAACCAGCTCGTGATGGTGGATCAAGCGTGATGACAGAGCAGAAGAGAGCTCACATCATGCAAGCCATTATTTATAGGGATTATATATGTGTGTCTCTTCATTGGCCTGGGCTATTGTTTACATTCAAGACCAGGTTGATTTTATTGCTCTCAGTTTGTCAGTGTCAGACTAGCCACTCATTTCTGTCATGTGTGTGGTATAATGTCTGTTATAATGTAAATGACATAGAATTGCTAAAAGGCCAATTTTGTCTTTCCCAGACCCGGTTAAATAATGTTCCCCATGAGTGAAAATCCTAAAAACGTGTCTGCTCAACTGTATGCCAGTACACATATGCATTTATAGATGCATACAATGCTATATTGTAAAGGGGATTTTTTTCACTCCCCTGGCAGCACCCCCAACAGGTGTCTGTGTCTGTGTCTGTCTAAACGCAGCCAAAGAGACTTTTGATATAACCCACGCATACACACGTTTAGTCGTCCTTCAAATAGTTTATCCTGATCCAGTGCACAAACAACAATTGCAGACTACAAATACAGGGATACAGCAATTATAGAGCAAATAAGTAGCATTTTCCTATCTTCCTCAGCCTAACTCACCTCATCTGGTTTGTGTCTTTGCAACCTCATAGCAATTGAGCTTTCCTGAGGTTTCAGTCCTTTCAGAAAGTATTCAGACCCCTCGAATTTTTCCACATTTTGTGGAAAAAGCCTCCTCAGCCTTATTCTAAAATTGATTGAATAGTTTTTTTACTCATCAATTTACATGCAGGATATGTCATAATGACAAAGCAAAAAATAGTTTTGACAGTTTTGCTAATTTATATAAAAAGCATAAATAAACATTTAAATAAGTATTCAGACCCTTTACTAAGTACTTTTTTGAAGCACCTTTGACAGAAATTACAACCTCGAGTCTTCTTGGTTATGACGCTATAAGCTTGGCACACCTGTGTTTGGGCAGTTTCTCCCATTCTTCTCTGCAGATACACTCAAGCTCTGTCATGTTGGATGGGGAGCGTTGCTACACAGCTACAGTATTTGCAGGTCTTTCCAGAGATGTTTGATCGAGTTCAAGTCCAGGCTCTGACTGGGCCCCTCAATGGCATTCGGAGACTTGTCCCGAAGTCACTACTGCGTTGTCCTGGCTGTGTGCTTAGGGTCGTTGTCCTGGCTGTGTGCATTGGTTCGTTGTCCTGGCTGTGTGCTTAGGGTCGTTGTCCTGGCTGTGTGCATTGGTTCGTTGTCCTGGCTGTGTGCTTAGGGTCGTTGTCCTGGCTGTGTGCTTAGGGTCGTTGTCCTGGCTGTGTGCTTAGGGTCGTTGTCCTGGCTTTGTGCTTAGGGTCGTTGTCCTGTTGGAAGGTGAACCGTCGCCCCAGTCTGAGGTCCTGACTGCCCTGGAATAGTTTTTCATCAAGGATTTCTGTACTTTGTCAATCTTTGCCCTCGATCCTAACTAGTCTCCCTGTCCCTGAAAAACATCCCAACAGGATGATGCTCCAACCACCATGCTTCAGCGTAGGTATGGTGGCAGGTTTCCTCCAGATGTGAAGCTTGGCATTCAGGCCAAATCATTTAATAGTGGTTTCATCATGTGCCGTTTACTGAGGAGTGACTTCCGTCTGGCCACTCTACCATAAAGGCCTAATTGGTGGAGTGCTGCAGAGATGATTGTCCTTCTGGACGGTTCTCCCATCTTCACAGAGGAACTCTAGAGCTCTGTCAGAGTGACCATTGGTTTTCTTCTTCTTTCACATCTCTGACCAAGGCCCTTCTCTCCCCTTATTGCTCAGTTTGGCCAGGCGGCCAGCTCTAGGAAGAGTCTTGGCGTTTCCAAACTTCTTCCATTTAAGAATGATGGAGGTCACTGTGTTTTGGGGACCTTCAATTCTGGCAAAAGGTTTTGGTACCCTTCCCCAGATCTGTGCCGCAACACAATCCTGTCTCGGAGCTCTATGGACAATTCACTCGACCTCATGGCTTGGTGAATACCTTTCCAAATCATGTCCGATCAATTGAATTTACCACAGGTGGACTCCAATCAAGTTGTAGAAACATCTCAAGGATGATCAATGTAAACAGGATATATAGTTGACATTTAAAGGTCTTTACATACATCTAAGTATGGGAAAAGGCTACCTAAGTACAACGATAGACAGCTGCCTCTGATTGGGAACCATACCAGGCCAAATGCAAAGAAAATAAATAGTAGAAAAACAACGTAGAATGCCCACCCCAACTCACGCCCCGACCAAACCAAAATAGAGACATAAAAAAGGAACTAAGGTCAGGGCGTGACAACCACTTTATTTTCAGAATGTGAAATGTCAGAGTAATACTAGAGAGAATGATTTATTTCAGCATTTATTTTGTTCATCACATTCCCAGTGGGTCAGAAGTTTACATACACTCAATTAGTATTTGGTAGCAATGCCTTTAAATTGTTTAACTTGGGTCAAACGGTAGCCTTCCACAAGCTTACCACAATAAGTTGGGTGAACTTTGGCCCTTTCCTCCTGACAGAGCTGGTGTAACTGAAACAGGTTTGTAGGCCTCCTTGCTCACACACACTTTTTCAGTCCTGCCCACAAATTTTCTATGGGATTGAGGTCAGGGCTTTGTGATGGCAACTCAAATACCTTGACTGTTGTCCTTAAGCCATTTTGCCACAACTTTGGAAATTTGCTTGGAGTCATTGTCCATTTGGAAGACACATTTGCGACCAAGCTTTAACTTCCTGACTGATGTCTTGAGATGTTGTTCAATATATCCACATAATTTTCCACCCTCATGATGCCATCTAATTTGTGAAGTGTGCCCGTCCCTACTGCAGCAAAGCACCCCCACAACATGATGCTGCCACTACCGTGCTTCACGGTTGGGATAGTGTTCTTTGGCTTGCAAGTCTCCCCCTTTTCCCTCTAAACATAATGATGGTCATTATGGCCAAACAGTTCTATTTGAGTTTCATCAGACCAGAGGACATTTCTCCAAAAAGTACAATCTTTTTCCCCATGTGAAAACCTTACTATGTTTTTTTTATGGCAGTTTTGGAGCAGTGGCTTCTTGTTTACTGACAGATTAAACAGCATGATCATTACACAGGTGCACCTTGTGTTGGGGACAATAAAAGGCCACTCTATAATGTGCACACAACACAATGCCACAAATGTCTCAAGTTTTAAGGTAGCGTGCAATTGGCATGCTGATTGCAGGAATGTCCACCAGAGCTGTTGCCGGATAATTTCTTATTCATTTCTCTACCAAAAGCCATTGTTATTTTACAGATTTTGGCAATACATCCAATCGGACTCACATCCGCAGACCACGTGTATGGCGTTGTGTGGGCGAGCGGTTTGCTGATGTCATTATTGTAAACAGAGTGCCCCGTGGTGGCGGTGGGGATATTGTATGGGCAGGTATAAGCTACGGACAACGAACACAATTGCATTTTGTTGATGGCAATATGAACGCACAAAAATACATGACGATAGATTAGGCCCTGATACATTTAATTTTAATTGTCTGATTTCCTCATATGGACTATAACTCAGTAAAATCTATGAAATTGTTTGTATGTGCATGTATATTTTTGCATGTGGCATATATATTTAAAATGAATGTTAAATCTTCCAGTCCATTGTCATGATCCAAATGTAGAAGCATCTCAACATATGATTTCTTCAACAGGCTGAATGTAGACCTATTGTCTCATTAATTCACGGCATGTAGATCTATTGTCTCATTAATTTACGGCACATAGACCTATTGTCTCACTAATGGTGAGACAGGTGGTCGCCCCCAGGTGGTGAAGGTAGAAAACAACATCTCCACCCCGCTGATCCTCAACACTGTGGCTCCAGGGTGCGTTCTCAGCCCTCTCCTGTACTCCCTGTTCACCCATGACTGCGTTGCCATGCACGCTTCCAACTCAATCATCAAGTTTGCAGACGATACTATAGTGGTAGGCCTGATTACCAACAACGACGAGACGGCCTACAGGGAGGAGGTGATGACCCTCGGACTATGGTGTCAGGAAAATAACCTCACTCCTCGTCAACAAACAAAGGAGATGATTGTGAACTACAGGAAACAGCAGAGGGAGCAGTCCACATCGACGGGACAGTAATGGAGAAGGTGGAAAGTTTTAAGTTCCTCGGCGTACACATCACAGACAAACTGAAATTATCCACCAACACAGACAGCATGGTGAAGAAGGCGCAACTGCGCCTCTTCAACCTCAGGAGGCTGAAGAAATTTGTCTTGTCATCTAAAACTTTTACAGGTGCACAATCGAGAGCATCCTGTTGGGCTGTATCACCGCCTGAGGGGGGGGGGGTTAATGTAAATAGTCCCGGTGGTCAGTTGATTAGTTGTTCAGCAGTCTTATGGCTTGGGGGTAGAAACTGTTAAGGAGCCTTTTGGTCCTAGACTTGGCGCTCCGGTACCGCTTGCCGTGCGGTAGCAGAGAGAATAGTCAATGACTTGGGTGACTGGAGCCTTTGACAATTTTTTGGGCCTTCCTCCAACACCGCCTAGTATATAGGTCCTGGATGTCAGGAAGCTTGTCCCCGGTGATGTGCTGGGCCCTACACACTACCCTGTGTAGCGCCTTACGGTCAGATGCCAAGCAGTTGCCATACCAGTCGGTGGTGCAACCGGTCAGCATATTCTCTATATTATTTGTGTCATCGTTCAGCCAAGTCTCGGTGAAACATAAGATATTACAGTTTTTACTGTCCCTTTGGTAGGATAGTCATAATCATAGGTCGTCCAGTTACAAGGCACCCCGCCCTCTGTCTCCTTTTTCTCTGTCTGTCTTTTCTTCATGTTGATGATGGGGATTTCGGCCTTGTGTCGACAAAGCAGTATGTTCTTTGCGTCGGACTCATTAAAGAAAAAATCTTTGTCCAGTTTGAGGTGAGTAAATCGCTGTTCTGATGTCCAGAAGCTCTTTTCGGCCATTCGAGACGGTAGCAGCAACATTATGTACAAAATGAGTTGCAAACAATGTGAAAGAACAAACAAAATAGCACAGTTGGTTAGGAGCCCGTAAAATGGCAGCTATCCCCTCCGGTACCATTATTACCTTAATGGACCTATTGTCTCATTAATGGACAACATGTTGGCCTAAATCAGAGTTGTTAAATATAAAAAGTCTGATGCTTCTAAACCATATATCCCAATCTGACTGTGTAGGTGCCTCGTATTTATCCGTCTCAGCAAGAAAAAAATAGGGCTTGACGATTTTCTGGGATAAACGATCTGTACTGTATCTGGCATACAAAAAGCTAACACAATAGATTAGATTATACAATGCACTCCCTATCAATACAGCTATTCTAGCCTGTCTATGCTTAGAGAACATCCTTACCAATGATCTGTATAGCAGATATAATTTAAACTTGAGGTTTATTTGGTAAGAAACACAGATTGGCTGTATTTTTATGTCGAACTGTATGTGAAGTGTGTGGACTTGATGGAGAGGAGCATCTCTGGCAACACTGAGTGTGAATACCAGCGTCTTACACAAGTTCCACCTCAGCCCCTTATGCTGTTAACTGCATAAATAAAACGTGACCGGACTTGTTCAAGTGTTTTCTCTATGAAACAGGTTCCCATAGGGACAGATAGACAACATAACATAACACAGAATACAAAATGAGCCACAACACCGCTCCATATAAAGATGACCAACTTTCTTTTTATTGAAAAATATAGCTGGTATTTCAAAAGAGTAGGACGTGTGAGGGAGGTAAATACACTGAACGAAAACATAAACACAAAATGTAAAGTGTCGGTCCCATGTTTCATGAGCTGAAACAAAAGATCCCAGAAATGTTCCATACGCACAAAATTTCTCTCAATTTTGTGCAAAAATTTGTTAACATCCCTGTTAGTGAGCATTTCTCATTTGACAAGATAATCCATTCACCTGACAGGGGTGGCATATCAAGAAGCTGATTAAACAGCCTGAACAATACACAGATGCACCTTGTGCTGGGGAAAATTAAAGGCCACTGAAATGTGCACATAACACAATGCCACATATGTCTCAAGTTTTGAGGAAGCATGCAATTAGCATGCTGACTGCAGGAATGTTCACCAGAGCTGTTGCCAGAAAATGTAATGTTAAATTGTTTACCATCAGACATCTCCAACATTGTTTTAGAGAATTGGGCAGTATTTCCAACCGGCCTCACAACCGCATACCACGTGTATTGGCGTGTAGGCGAGCGGTTTGCTGATGTCAACGTTGTGAACATGAGTTCCCCATGGTGGTGGTGGGGTTATGGTATGGGCAGGCATAAACAACAGTTGATTTAATTTCATTTTAAATCTATGGAAATTTTAATGTTCAGCGATACTGAGGCCCGTTTTTTTAAGGTATGTTTGACCTTCGCAGTCATGAAATCCATAGATTAGGGCCTAATGAATTTATTTCAACTGACTGATTTCCTCATGAACTATAACTCAGTGAAATCTTTGAAATTGTTGCATGTTACATTTATATTTTTGTTCAGTATATATATATACAGTAGAATGAGAAAAGAAAAAGAAAAGTAGCACATACCTGGCATAAAAATTAGCCACAGAGTAGAAAAAAAGGAAACACTCCAGCTGAACCTTTAAACCAGTTCTTTTTCACAATCCCTTCCCCTTGTATGACTCTTCCCCCCCATCATGGATGGCACCATTAGTATTTATCTACTTCACTTCAGTAGCAAATAAAATGGGGGTGGACAGATATGAGTGCTTTGATAGAAAATTAAAAAGGTTATTTATAAAGTGTCCCAGCATTGGTGAAGAACAGCTAAGTGATTGCAACAGTTTAACCCACTTTCCATAGACATATTCAAAAAAAAAAAAAAGTTATATATTCTACAACAATGGAACAACAATGGAACAAGCAACTGAGTTTAAAACAATAAGAACATAACAAAGAAATCCTAAATTTGGCCCATTTACAAATGAACAGCGTGAGAGGCCTGAGATGTAAGTTCCCTGTACTGCTGTAGCCCCTAAATGTTTCCTTCAGACATCAAGACTCAATATGACATGTCAGAGGATGATTACATACATACTTGGCACATTTCCACCTGGTCATTTTAATCTCTGAACCGATCTCTCTTTAATACAGACATGTACACATGGAACTCTAACATACATAGCATGAACATATGGCTGAGTGATGTGACATCCTGCCTGGCATTAGGTTCCTCCCCTAACCTAATACCATTGGATAATGTGTTCCCCCTTCCAAACAACCAACCAACACCATAACAGGGAACAAAAACAGTGATCCCCAGTGTCACATATGGCACAAATGTAATTTTCTCTCACTCAAGCATGAAGTGAAAAGATTATGAGAACTGGGAACTCTGAGGAAAAAACTAGGTCAAATCGCAACATCAATGATCTTCGGAAAATAAAGTCCGTTTTAGAAAGATGCCCAAGTTTCCGACTTGGATGACTGTTCAACATTATTTTCCCAATCAGACTTAGTTCAGAGATTCCCAGTTGTTTTGAACGCGACAATACTCAGGGATCCAGGAAGGCATGAGCAGGGACTTCCTTCTTTACTTTAACAGATTAGATTTTTATCTGACCAAATTAATGAGAGGGAGGGGGACCTATAGTCACACTTCATTCATCCTAAATGGCACCCTATTCCCAATATAGTGCACTACTTTTGTCCAGAGCCTTATGGGCCCTAGTCAAATGTAGTGCGCTATATAGGGAATAGGGTGCCATTTGGGATGCAAATACTGTCAGAGGAATCTAAAGGGAAAGGGAACAGGCGCGCCTGTCTTTTCCTTTCCCAAACATATGACTCATGAATGGATGAGTCGTTGGTTTGGTTACCGACCGATCAGCCAACTAAGTTCATGAATGACAGGGTGGAGGGAAGCCAGAGGGTGTGCTGATTTAATCTACTCCTACAGTATGTTTATGAATGAGAGGGTGGGGGGAAGCCAGAGGGTGTGCTGATTTAATCTACTCCTACAGTATGTGTATGAATGAGAGGGTGGAGGGAAGCCAGAGGGTGTGCTGATTCAATCTGCTCCTACAGTATGTTTATGAATGAGAGGGAAGCCAGAGGGTGTGCTGATTCAATCTGCTCCTACAGTATGTTTATGAATGAGAGGGAAGCCAGAGGGTGTGCTGATTCAATCTGCTCCTACAGTATGTTTATGAGAGGGAAGCCAGAGGGTGTGCTGATTCAATCTGCTCCTACAGTATGTTTATGAATGAGAGGGAAGCCAGAGGGTGTGCTGATTCAATCTGCTCCTACAGTATGTTTATGAATGAGAGGGAAGCCAGAGGGTGTGCTGATTCAATCTGCTCCTACAGTATGTTTATGAATGAGAGGGAAGCCAGAGGGTGTGCTGATTCAATCTGCTCCTACAGTATGTTTATGAATGAGAGGGAAGCCAGAGGGTGTGCTGATTCAATCTGCTCCTACAGTATGTTTATGAATGAGAGGGAAGCCAGAGGGTGTGCTGATTCAATCTGCTCCTACAGTATGTTTATGAATGAGAGGGAAGCCAGAGGGTGTGCTGATTCAATCTGCTCCTACAGTATGTTTATGAATGAGAGGGAAGCCAGAGGGTGTGCTGATTCAATCTGCTCCTACAGTAGCCAGGTCTGCGTGTCACAATGGCGAGAGGAGGGTAATATTGTCACTTATAACTAGTGTTCTCCTATTACTGATACCCTCCCCCTTCAAACTCCTCTCTTTCTCCTGATCCTACAAGCCTGGGGTGTGTATGGGGGAAGAGATGACCACATAGATATGACAGTCTACTTTACAGTCACTTCTCTTGTTCACAACCACCATCTCTGCTCCTGTGAGTTATGTATTTGTTTCCATTGGTTTCTAAACATTTGTACAATAAAAGCACTACTGGTCATGAAAGCTTCTACAAAAAGGCCATTTATTTTCAACATTTTCATTTTTTTGTATTTAATAATAAGTCAAGTTAATTTAAAACATGTACATGGAAACAAAACAAAGATTTGTTGTGTACAATAGTTAGTGTTTTAGGGAGTGAGCTGTTGCTACACCTTGGCAGTGCTTGCAGGGGATATATGACTGAGTCCATTGATCTAAGCTAAAGTGCCATGGACTCACGGCCAAACCCAAACCTAGCCTAATCAACTCACTGAGTAGCCTAGTACGTTAGGCTTTAGAACAACTAAAATCAAAATCACCAAAATCCAACCTTTAACTAAATTCCTCCAATCAACATGGTGACTTAAAACAGTGCACAATATGATCGACCCCTTATTAGAAGTAGTTATTAGATAACAAACGAAACAATCTAACTGATCATTTAGGACTTCAGAGTGTGTTGGCTGTATAGAGTATGTCTAGTGAAGAGTACAATAAAGCAGATGGTTGGAATAATGAACAACCAAGTTGTGCCATTGATTAAGAACCTGAAGACCAACTTATCAATTCTGTATGTAGTAAACATAGGAGAAGCAACCTTTATTTACCCCTTGAACATTAACAAAACCAATATTTTAACTGCATCTCACCTCACTCAATACACACATACACATACAATCCAGTCAATGCCCCAAAGAATGCTGGGATACATTTCACTTCCTTTCTCCAAAGCAGTGTGGGAAATATACAGTTCAGTCCGTGACCTCACATGACTCTACACCCCATGCATTACACCTCCACCTGGGTGATCAACAGTTCATGCTTCGACCTCTGTGACCTCTGTCCATCTCCATATGTCCGCTTTGAAAGAATGTGACAATCAGTGTCATGACCGCTGGTAGGTTTTCCCTTACCTAATAATGGGCAATAAGGAATATGCTAGTACTGTAGCCAGGACTGTAGCTATGGTAACCATGAAGGGAAATCCTCTGAATGGAAAGACAATGGTGGGATATGGTTCATGTTGAATATGAGTGGATATAAGGGTTGATCCCCTTATAAGGAGAAAACACACTTTAATGACATATTGGAACTGTGGGATTAGATCATCATAATGACAGATCATAGTTCTACAAAAAAAGAATCCCTCAAACCAATAACTGGTGTCTCAGAGTTGCAGTGTGTGTGTGTGTGTGTCTGTGTGTGTGTGTGTGTGAGTTAGTGGTCGACACGGAATTCTGTAATGGGCTGGAGAAATGGACTCATGGGACAGGCATTTTCGTTTCCATTAACAGTTGGACACACACACACACGAGTAAATAAGGTTAAATAACAGATGGTGTATGGGTATTCCTGATCCAGGAGGTATAGCAGAACAGGATGTCCCCGTATAGAAGTTCTCAGGATAGATCCATTTGTGGGGATTTTTCCAGTCTTTATCGTGCTCCCAACCCCTCCCAGACTTATTATAGCATCAAAACTCATGAAAAATAATTGTCTCCTTCGGGGACTTCACAAACCACGTTCTGGTGTCCTTATTAACCACGTTCTGTGGTGGTGACATTACAGCCCTGTTCTGTTTTACACCCTGATCTCATCATCATCCTCATCCATGAAGGAGAAGTCTTTATCGTCCTCCCCTCCAGCCCCCCGAGAGCTGTACTTGGCGCTGTCCGTGTCCCCCTCCTGCAGGTGGTGGAGTGGTTTCTCCTCAAGAGCGGCAGAGCCGGAGGAGGACACGGAGCAGCTGTCCAGGTGGCTGTGGGGGTGGTAGTTCCTGCGAGGGGTGTGGAGGGGGTCGGCCATGACCTTCTGCTGAGGATAGGTGCGTGGGGGCCTGACTGGAGCCTTTAGATCCACCTGGTCCTCGATCTCATCCTCCGTGGTGGGAGGGCTAAAGGGGGGTGACCCGCGGCCCTCACTGCCCTTCCCCTCCTCGTACCCCAGGTCGTCTTCCTCCCAGCCCTTCTTTTCCATGACGCTGAGGATGTCCCCCAGCATGGAGGGTCCCAGGTCAATGTGGAATGACATGACGGACTCCGCGTGCTTCATCCCACCACCCCGATGATGTGATGGGGGCAGGTCAGTCAGTTCTCCAAAGTTACGCTCGTCAAACTCCAGATCCAGCATCGCCATGGCCGAGGCACCGTTGACTGGTTTGCTGATTCCATCGACCTCGGGCAGCTTCTTCAGAGGGCTGGAGGAGACGCTCTTGGGCATCTGCTGACCACCGCCCATCCTGACCACGTCCTCGTCATTGAGGTAGGGAAGGGAGATGGCGTTCTTCACAAAGTTTGGCGAGCCACCGTGGGGCGCCAACGAGTTGTTCTTGTACATGTCACCGCGGTTCACCGACTGGGAGCGCTTGCTGCTCCTGAAGGTTCGGGACAGCAGGCCTGGTTTGGGTCCAGGGGAGCTCTGCTGGACCTCTGGAACTTGTTCTTTAGGGGGCTCCCCAGACCGGGTACTTAGGAAAGAGGTGTCCCCGAAGGCGTCCCCGCCACGACCCACATGCATGGTGTGTCTGAAGTCCCCCAGAGGGGCGCTGATCATCTCCACAGTCAGGTCGGCCCGGGAGCGACGCTTGGACTGGTTCAAGGTTAGCTGCTTGAGAATAGGCATGGTGATGTCTGATGAAGTCTGATTTAATTTGTAACAAGACCAGAAACACCTGATTGGTGCTGAGAGTTATGTGATGGTTGTGTCTTTCTCACATTTAATTGTAAACTGTGTTGTCAAGGCAAGGTTTGAACCAGGTCTCTAGAGTACCCAGCCATTGTGGTCCTTCAAACAGCTACGGTGAGTTCTGGTCCAGATAATCCACAAATCAACCTAAGGGAAAAACAGAAGAGAGGACACATTAAAATCATATTGCAAGAACCATGCAAACCAACTCAGATCCCCAAAGTTGGCATGGAAACTAACTATAACACAGAGTAGCTTTGTAATGTTATTCCTTCGGAGAATAAGCACATGACACATGACAGTGAACAATCTATTTCCAATAGCTGCTGGCTGCGTCTGCGGCCAGAATCAAGACAACTTTCTTCTTCTTTGCCGCTCTGCCTCAAATGTGGAAACTTTTGTTGCCAGGCCGGGGCTTTGAAATTAAACCTCCAGTTGACTGGTTCCAAACTCTAGGGGGACAAAAGGTAGGTATTCTGGAATGAAGTAGAGGGGGTGGGGGGACTTAAGTTCTTTCTCACTTAACTGGAAATCTAACCTTTGACCGCCAGAACTAGAAGTACTTCTTAAAAACAGGGGAAACACGTTTCAAGTCATCGGAACACATTTTTCATGCAAATACGTGTCTTTAATAGAACTTCCAAGTTCCCATAAGTGCTGAAATATTGTTTAAAAGCGGCAGCCGGAATATTAATCAGTTGGGCTTTTCAATTTTTAGGAGACGGCCGTCTGTTATCTGGGGTCCCTGCTTCCACTACAGTACTCTGTTCTACTGCCGCAGTTCTGCAATTCCCATTTGGGCCCGTGCCTGCCTCTCTCCCCCTCGCTGCGCCTCTCTCTCTCTCCTATATTACCCTGCAGTCATAAAATACTGGGAGCTTGAGGGGGCTCCAGCTGCCAGGAATAAAGAGCAGATGAAAAAAAAACTATGAAGACAGAAGGATTGGAACAAAATGATACAGTTAGTTATTGACAGTCGATACATTTCTTCTGCAGCTTGGATTAATTTAGAGCAACAGATCAAAAGCATTGACTGTCAATAACTAAATGTATCGTTCTATTCCAACCCTTGTCACTGACTGACTATATCATTCTGTTCTAACCCTTCTGTCACTGGCTGACTATCGTTCTGTTCCAACCCTTCCGTCACTGGCAGATTGAAACTCTCTCAGAGTCTCTCCTGCTTGATCTCGGATTTCTCGCTCTCTCAAGATTTCCAGACATCTTTAAGCCAAGGGGCCGTTTGAAGCTTGTACTCTTTTCACCCGGCCGTTCTTCTGCAGGTACTGGTTTGTGTGTAAATAATGACCTAAAGAATCTCAGGCCCATCAGAGCCTTCTTACATCTACCCCATTAAGCTACATCCGGTCCATATGTCACCAGTCACTTGTATTATTGCAACACTCAAAGCATGCTGTGACTGATCACTGTGATCAGAACAGTTAGAGTCAGGGGCCCTGATAAGTCTACAGCCCTGCCACGAGGATATCATTTACTGCTTACATGCTCTGGATTTCACAGCAGACACTTTGATCTGCAACCTGGCAGCATTTTGACCTATGACTCAATAAGCCTGATGATATGGGCCATTTCAGAAGCTGATGATACAGGCCATTTCAAGAGTGTCTGCTTACCTAGGCCAATCTGTCTTCGTGTCACCATTGACCCCGCAATGAAATAAGATCTCAAAACATAAATGGTGTGGGGTGGACAGTAGCAAAGTTGGCAGCTTTTAATGGGATAAAAGTTACTGTCCCCAGATAGGCCAACAGCCAGCAATAAGGGCCAGTAGGCACATGAGTAGGCCTAGGTGACGTCAACAAGGGTTTCAATGTGGCTGCTAGGCGCCATCCAATCATTCTCATGTTTTAAAACCACAGCGCACGCGTGCACACACATAACGACACACCCTCTTGTCTCTGTGTATTCGTGTATTCATACCCTGGGATGAATGGGGCCTCAGGCAAAAAGCAACGTCACCCTTGAAAACATTTACATCTCCGACAACAAAGGCCCATTCAACTGAAAAGGCAACTGTAGCAGCAGAGAGAACAGAGGGGGTTTTGAAAGATATGTTAACCCAGTTCTTCTCCTTTCAAAGGACAGAACGTCCCTAAGGACAATTCAATGATCTTCTTGTCTGCCTACTGTGGTTTAACCTCTTTATTCAGTACCTTCAGAAAATCTGTCCTCAGTCATAAGGATTGTTAGTTTGTGGGGAGAGGTTTTGCACCCTCAACAAAGAATTCCCCTTTAGACAAACACAAGGACAACTGTATTGAATAAGACTGAGCATGAATGACTGAACAAGGGGTTTGGAGAAGTAGAAAGTTTATAATGGAATTCCCCATCTTCACCTTTTCACCAACAACTAAAACACTAGCCATTATGAAGAGCTAACTGCTCCAAAACAACCATGGAAATGAGCTCAGCCATCACCGCTTTCAAGGGTCACAAATGTGCAACCGCACATTGTGCTGTTGTGGCTAAGGAGGTCCCTTCAGGAGGACAAGCTTACAGAGTGATCCATCACTACCTATTACATTATTACACAGCTCACTATGCATGAGACCACAATCCTCCAGTCAGTTTGATAGCCCGCCTGCCTCTCCTCTATACGCCGGCCCGCCTGCCTCTCCTCTATACGCCGGCCCGCCTGCCTCTCCTCTATACGCCGGCCCGCCTGCCTCTCCTCTATACGCCGGCCCGCCTGCCTCTCCTCTATACGCCGGCCCGCCTGCCTCTCCTCAGCCCGCCTGACGCCGGCCCGCCTGCCTCTCCTCACGCCGGCCCGCCTGCCTTCATACGCCGGCCCGCCTGACGCCGGCCCGCCTGACGCCGGCCCGCCTGTACGCCGGCCCGCCTGCCTCTCCTCTATACGCCGGCCCGCCTGCCTCTCCTCTATACGCCGGCCCGTCGGCTTCTCTCTCTCATTCAATGTGCAGGCCGACAGTGCCTTCAGAGAGTATTCATACCCATTGACTTCAAGCCGGAATTCCATATTGATTAAATAAAGGAATCTAAAAATATCCCACACACACACACACACCCATAATGACAAATTAATTACAGAAATACACTATATATACACACAAAAAAGTATGTGGACACCCCTTCAAATTTGTGGATTTGGGTATTTCAGCCACACCCGTTGCTGACGGGTATATAAAAATCGAGCACACTGCCATGCAATCTCCATAGACAAACATTGGCAGTAAAATGGCCTTGAAGAGATCAGTGACTTTCAACATGGCACAGTCGTAGGATGCGAACTATCCAACAAGTCAGTTCATCAAATGTCTGCCCCCGACGAGAGCTGCCCTGGTCAACTGGTGAATCTGGGTTTTGCAGATGGTCTGGGGCTGTTTTTCATTGTTCAGGCTCGGCCCCTTAGTTCCAGTGAGGGCAAATCTTAACGCTTCAGCATAAAATGACATTCTAGACGATTCTGTGCTTCCAACTTTGTGGCCAAAGTTTGGAGGAAGGCCCTTTCCTGTTCCATCATGACAATGGTTTGTCAAATTCAGTGTGGAAGAACTTGAACGGCCTGCACAGAGCCCTGACCTCAACCCCATCGAACCCCTTTGGGGTGAATTGGAACGCAGACTGCGAGACAGGCCTAATCGCCCAACATCAGTGGCCGACCTCACTAATGCGCTTGTAGCTGAATGGATGCAAGTCCGAACAGCAATGTTCTAACATCTAGTGGAAATCCTTCCCAGAAGAGTGGTTGTCGTAACAGCAAAGGGGGGGACCAACTCCATATTAATGCCCATGATTTTGGAATGAGATGTTAAACGAGCAGGTGTCCACATACACTACCTAAAGTATCTCATTTACATAAGTATTCACACCCCTTTGACGTGACACTCCAAAATGAGCAGTACAGTACCAGTTTGGACACACCTACTCATTCCATGGTTTTTAATTATTATTACTATTTTCTACATTGTAGAATAATAGTGAAGACATCAAAACCATGAAATAACACATGGAATCATGTAGTAACCAAAAAGTGTTAAAACAAAATATATTTTATGAGATTCTTCAAAGTAGGCACCCTTTTCCTTGGTGACATCTTTGCACACTCTTGGCATTCTCTCAACCAGCTTCATGAGGTAACCTGGAACGCATTTCAATTAACAGGTATGCCTTGTTAAAAGTACATTGTGGAATTTATTCCCTTCTTAATGCGTTTGAGCCAATCAGTTGTGTTGTGACAAGGTAGTGGTGGTCTACAGAAGATAGCCCTATTTGGTAAAAGACCAAGTCCATATTATGGCAAAAACAACTCAAATAAGCAAAGAGAAATGACAATGCATCATTACTTTAAAACATGAAGGTCAGCCAATCCAGAAAATCAAGAAATGTCAAGTACAGTCACAAAAACCATTCAACGCTGATGAAACTGGCTCTCATGAGGACCGATACAGGAAAGGAAGACCCAGAGTTACCTCTGCTGCAGAGAATAAGTTTGTTAGAGTTAACTGCACCTCAGATTGCTGCCAAAATAAATGGGTCAGAGTTCAAGAAACAGACATCTCAACATCAGCTGTTCAGAGGAGCCTGCATGAAATCAGGCCATCATGGTTAAACTGCTGCAAAGAAACAACTACTAAAGGACACCAATAAGAAGAGACTTGCTTGGGCCAAGAAAGACGAGCAATGGAAACTAGACTGGTGGAAATCTGTCCTTTGGTCTGATGAGTCCAAATTGGAGATTTTTGGTTCCACCTGCCATGTCTGTGTCAGACTCAGAGTAGGTGAACGGATGATCTCCACATGTGTGGTTCCCACCATGAAGCATGGACGAGGTAGTGTGATGGTGCTTTGCTGGTGACACTGTCTGATTTATTTAGAATTCAAGGCACACTTAACCTGCATGGCTACTGCTGCATTCTGCAATGATACGCCATCCCATCTGGTCATCAAAATATATTTGGATTTGTTTAACACTTTTTTTGGTAACTACATGATTCCATATGCGTTGTCATAGCTTTGATGTAAATAGTAAAAATAAAAAACAACTCTTGAATGAGTAGGTGTGTCCAAACTTAACTGGTACTGTATGTAAATTAGATATTAATTAATTAAATGTTCAATACATTTGCTAACATTTCTAAAAAATAAGTTTTCCCTTTGTCATTATGGGGTAGTGTGTGTAGATGGGTGAGAGAAAAACATAATTTAATACACTTTGAATTCAGGCTGTAACACAAAATGGAAGTGCAATAAGTCAAGAGCTATGCATACTTTCTGAAGGCACTGTATGTACTTGGCTTTGCTCTCCTGCAGTATACTAACCCACTTATATAATCATAACACATTAAAACAACGCTTTTACTAACGCATTCACCCTGGCTCCCTTAGAACTTTCTCTCCGTCCCAAATGGAGCCCTATTCACTATATATATATATATATATATATATATATATTAGTTTTGACCAGTATTCATACACACAATAACCCATTACCAAAGACATGGCATTGAGTAAAGCCAGTGTGTCTATGTATGCAGATGACTCAACACTATACGTCAGCTACTACAGCGACTGAAATCACTGCAACACTTAACAAAGAGCTGCAGTTCGTTTCAGAATGGTTGGCAAGGAATAAGTTCGCCCTAAATGTTTCAAAAACTAAAAGCCTTGTATTTGGGACAAATCATTCACTAAGCCCTAAACCTCAACTAAATCTTAGAATGAATAATGTGGAAATTGAGGTGACTAAACTGCTTGGAGTAACCCTGGATTGTAAACTGTCATGGTCAAAACATGTTGAAACAACAGTAGCAAAGTTTTTTTGATTTCACCTTTATTTAACCAGGTAGGCTAGTTGAGAACACCTTTATTTAACCAGGTAGGCTAGTTTAGAACACCTTTATTTAACCAGGTAGGCTAGTTGAGAACAAGTTCTCATTTTATTTTTTTATTTTACCTTTATTTAACCAGGCAAGTCAGTTAAGAACACATTCTTATTTTCAATGACGGCCTGGGAACAGTGGGTTAACTGCCTGTTCAGGGGCAGAACGACAGATTTGTACCTTGTCAGCTCGGGGGTTTGAACTCTCAACCTTCCGGTTACTAGTCCAACCACTAGGCTACGCTGCCGTCCCAATTTACAACTGCGACCTGGCCAAGATAAAGCATAGCAATTCGACAGATACAAAAACACAGAGTTACACATGGAATAAACAAAACATAGTAATTAATACAGTAGAACAAAAGAAAACAAAACGTCTATATACAGTGAGTGCAAATGAGGTAAGATAAGGGAGTTAAGGCAATAAATAGGCCATGGTGGTGAGGTATAGCAATTAAACAATGGAATGGTAGATCAGCAGAAGATGAATGTGCAAGTAGGGATAGGAGCAAGATAAATAAATAAATACAGTATGGGGATGAGGTAGGTAGATAGCACCATCTGTAAACAGCCCATCTATGTACAGGTGCAGTGATCTGCTCTGACAGTGTCATGCCTTGGTCTTAGTATTTTGTGTTTTCTTTAATTATTTGTTCAGGCCAGGGTGTGACATGGGTTTATTGTATTGTCGTATTGGGGATTTTGTAGGCATTGGGATTGTGGTTGATTAGTATAGGCTTGGCTGCCTGAGGCGGTTCTCAATCAGAGTCAGGTGATTCTTGTTGTCTCTGATGGGGAACCGTATTTAGGTAGCCGCGGTTTCACTGTGTATTTCGTGGGTGATTGTTCCTGTCTCTGTGTAGTGTTCACCAGATAGGCTGTAATTAGGTTTCACGTTCCATTTGTTGTTTTTGTATTTATTTTAATGTATAGTCATTCGTTTCTTCATTAAAAGACATGAGTAACCACCACGCTGCATTTCGGTCCGACTCTCTCTCTCGAAACGAAGAACGCCGTTACAGAATCACCCACCACACACGGACCCGAGTGGCGTGGTTACAGGCAGCGACAGCAGGAGCAGCGAACGGAGGCACTTACGAGAGCTGAGAGACGCTGTTATGAGGACGTTATGGACAGCAGATGTATGGAGTATACGACGTGGGAAGAAATAGACAGGTGGGCGGTCGACCCAGAGAGAGTGCCGGAGCCCGCCTGGGATTCGCTGGAGCAGTGCGAAGAGGGCTATAGGAGAATGGAGTTGGAGAGGCAATCACGACGGCGCAGAGGGAAGCCCGAAAAGCTGCCCCAAAAATGTATTTTGGGGGCTCAGAGGGAGAGTGGCTGAGTCAGGAGATAGACCTGAGCCAACTCTCCTTGTTTATCGCGAGGAGCCAAGGAGGAGACCAGAACCAGAGCCGGTGTTAGAGGTGGGCGAAGCAGTGACTGTGAAGGAGCTAATGGGAAAAGTGGAGGAGAGAGTAATGAGGGAGTTGCTAGTATGGTGCTGTAGGTACGATATTCGTCCGACGGAGCGTGTCGGGATTTGATGGCACCTGGGTTACCACTCCATACTCGTCCTGAGGTGCGTGTTAGTCGGCTGGTGAAAAATGTGCCAGCCTCACGCACCAGGCCTCCTGTGCACATCCCTAGCCTTGCACGTCCTGTGCCAACACTGATCTCAAGATCTCCAGTACGCCTTCACGGTCTAGCCCATCCTGTGCCACCTCCACACACCAGCCCTCCGGTGGCAGCTCCCCGCACCAGGCTTCCTGTGCGTGTCCTCGGCCCAGTACCACCAGTGCCAGCACCACGCATCAGGCCGACAGTGCGCCTCGCCTCTCCTGCGCTGCCGGAGCCTCCTGCCTGTTCAGCGCTATCAGAGCCTTCCTCCTCTACAGCGCTGCTGGAGACTCCCGCCTGTTCAGCGCTATCAGAGCCTTCCTCCTCTACAGCGCTGCCGGAGCCTCCTGACTGTTCGGAGCAGCCTGAGCTGTCAGTCTGCATGAAGCAGCCAGAGATGTCAGTCTGTATGAAGCAGCCAGAGCTGCTTGTCTGCAAGGAGCTGTCAGTCTGCAAAGAGCTGCCAGTCTGCAAGGATCTGTCAGCCTGCATGGAGCAGCCAGAGCTGTCAGTCTGCAAGGAGCTGCCAGTCTGCAAGGAGCTGCCAGTCTGCAAGGTGCTGCCAGCCTGCATGGAGCAGCCAGAGCTGTCAGTCTGCATGAAGCAGCCAGAGCTGTCAGTCTGCATGAAGCAGCCAGAGCTGTCAGTCTGCATGAAGCAGCCAGAGCTGTCAGACTGCATGAAGCAGCCAGAGCTGTCAGTCTGCATGAAGCTGTCAGAGCTGTCAGCCTGCATGGAGCAGTCAGAGCTGTCAGTCTGCATGAAGCAGCCAGAGCTGTCAGTCTGCATGAAGCAGCCAGAGCTGTCAGTCTGCATGAAGCAGCCAGAGCTGTCAGTCTGCATAAGCAGCCAGAGCTGTCAGTCTGCATAAGCAGCCAGAGCTGTCAGTCTGCATGAAGCAGCCAGAGCTGTCAGTCTGCATGAAGCATCCAGAGCTGTCAGTCTGCATGAAGCATCCAGAGCTGTCAGTCTGCATGAAGCAGCCAGAGCTGTCAGTCTGCATGAAGCAGCCATAGATGTCAGTCTGCAAGGAGCTGCCAGTCTGCAAGGAGTTGCCAGTCTGCAAGGTGCTGCCAGCCTGCATGGAGCAGTCAGAGCTGTCAGTCTGCATGAAGCAGCCAGAGCTGTCAGTCTGCATGAAGCAGCCAGAGCTGTCAGTCTGCATGAAGCAGCCAGAGCTGTCAGTCTGCATGAAGCAGCCAGAGCTGTCAGTCTGCATGAAGCAGCCAGAGCTGTCAGTCTGCATGAAGCAGCCAGAGCTGTCAGTCTGCATGAAGCAGCCAGAGCTGTCAGTCTGCATGAAGCAGCCAGAGCTGTCAGTCTGCATGAAGCAGCCAGAGCTGTCAGTCTGCAAGGAGCTGTCAGTCTGCAAGGAGCTGCCAGTCTGCAAGGAGCTGCCAGTCTGCAGGGAGCTGTCAGTCTGCATGAAGCAGCCAGAGCTGTCAGTCTGCATGAAGCAGCCAGAGATGTCAGTCTGTATGAAGCAGCCAGAGCTGTCAGTCTGCATGAAGCAGCCAGAGCTGCCAGTCTGCAAGGAGCTGCCAGTCTGCAAGGAGCTGTCAGTCTGCAGGGAGCTGTCAGTCTGCATGGAGCAGCCAGAGCTGTCAGTCTGCATAGAGCTTCTAGATCTGCCAGTCAACCAGTCTCTTCCAGATCTGCCAGTCAACCATAATCTTCCAGATCTACCGGAGGCTACTACCTGCCTGAGCTTCATCTCAGTACCGGGCTTCCTCTCAGTCCCGAGCTGCCCCTCAGTCCCGAGCTGCCCCTCAGTCCCGAGCTGCCCCTCAGTCCCGAGCTGCCCCTCAGTCCCGAGCTGCCCCTCAGTCCCGAGCTGCCCCTCAGTTCAGTGGGGTTCTGGGTGAGGCCTATTAGGCCATGGTCGGCGGCGAGGGTGGATTTTCCCAGGACGCGAAGGGGAGGAACTATGACATTTATGGAGTGGGGTCCACGTCCCGAGCCGGAACCGCCACCATGGACAGACGCCCACCCGGACACTCCCTATGGTTTTGAGGTGCGTCCGGGAGTCCGCACCTTAGGGGGGTCTGTCACGCCTTGGTCTTAGTATTTTGTGTTTTCTTGAATTATTTGTTCAGGACAGGGTGTGACATGGGTTTATTTTATTGTCGTATTGGGGTTTTTGTAGGCATTGGGATTGTGGTTGATTAGGGGTGTGTCTAGTATAGTCTTGGCTGCCTGAGGCAGTTCTCAATCAGAGTCAGGTGATTCTTGTTGTCTCTGATGGGGAACCGTATTTAGGTAGCCAGGGTTTCACTGTGTATTTCGTGGGTGATTGTTCCTGTCTCTGTGTAGTGTTCACCAGATAGGCTGTAATTAGGTTTCACGTTCCGTTTGTTGTTTTTGTATTTATTAAGTTATTTTCATGTATCGTCATTCGTTTCTTCATTAAAAGACATGAGTAACCACCACGCTGCATTTCGGTCAGACTCTCTCTCGACAAACGAAGAACGCCGTTACAGACAGCCGGTGCTTAAAGCTAGTGAGGGAGATTTGAGTCTCCATCTTCAGAGATTTTTGCAGTTCATTCCAGTCATTGGCAGCAGAGAACTGGAAGGAAAGACGAACAAAGGAGGAATTGGCTTTGGGGTTGACCAGTGCCTTTTTAACAACACTAATCAACAAGGCAGGTCCTTCAGGCCCTAGTTTTGTTGCACAGCTGGCCCTTAAACATACACATTAATAATATGCATGTCAATCTCTCCTGGCTCAAAGTGGAAGAGATATCGACTTCATCACTACTTGTTTGTGTAAGAAGTGTTGACAAGCTGAATGCACCAAGTAATCTGTTTAAACAACTAGCACACAGCTAAGACACCCATGCTTACCCCACAAGACATGCCACCAAGGGTCTCTTCACAATCCAAGTCCAGAACAGACTATGGGAGGCGCACAGTACTACATAGAACCATGACTACATGGAACTCTATTCCACATCAGGTAACTAACTGATGCAAGCAGTAGAATCAGATTTTAAAAAACAGATTAAAAATACACCTTATGGAAGAGTGGAGACTGAAGAGACACACACGCAGGAACAGACACATGCACTCTACACACATACATTGTAATATTGTTGTATGGTGGTATTATACATGTTGTATTGTATATATGTAGTGGTGTAATATTGTTATATGGTGGTATTATACATGTTGTATTGTAGATATGTAGTGGTGCAATATTGTTGTATGGTGGTATTATACATGTTGTATTGTATACATGTAGTGGTGTAATATTGTTGTATGGTGGTATTATACATGTTGTATTGTATATATGTAGTGGTGCGATATTGTTGTATGGTGGTATTATACATGTTGTATTGTATATATGTAGTGGTGTATTGTTGTATGGTGGTATTATACATGTTGTATTGTATATATGTAGTGGTGTAATAATGTTATATGGTGTACTGTGTTATCTTTTGCTTTATATGTAATGTTAGTGCCTTAATGTGTTTAGACCCCAGGAAGAGTAATGGGGATCCCTAATACATAGAAAGAGGGCTGTCAAACAGGGCAAATGCATAGAAAGAGGGCTGTCAAAAGTATTGCACTTTGTAGAGAATAGGGTGCCATTTGGCAGTGGTTCTCTTTGGGGACCCCTAAACAATTGTGTTGTAGCCTTGAACTAGCACACCTGATTCACCTTGACACAGGCTTGATGATTAGTTAATTAATTCGGTCTGCTTGCTGTGTCTGCTTGCTGTGTCTGCTTGCTGTGGAATAGAACAAATACATGGAACGTCTGGGGCTCCCAGAGGAGAGGGTTCAGAACCAGTGCCATATGGGACACATGTCTCAGGCCCTGCCTATTGGGCTCAGAGGGGAAAACAACAACTGCTACACTAGAAGGGGAATGGAATACATTAGAAAACATACATTGGATGTGATGCATCATTAGAAAACATTCATACTCAGGAAAAAAGACCTGTGTGTACTCCTTCAATAACAACTATCCCACTATCCATAGCCTCAGTCAAAATTGTCTATCGTAAAAATTCATGAAAACAAAAATTCATTTAAGTTTAGGGTTAAGCATAAGGTTAGCAGTGTGGTTAAGGTTAGGTTTAAAATCAACCTTTAAGAGAAATTGTAGAAATAGGCAGGGTTTATGACTTTGTGGCTGTGGTAACTAGTGACAACCTTTTATTCCAGATGTAGGATCTTAATTTGATCACTTTAGTTGCTGTGAATTTCCCTTAACCGCAGGAAGGAGACTGGCTCAAATTACGATTCTAAATCTGTATGCGTTAACGTAAATATAAATCACGCAAGCTATACGAAGCTACAGTACATACATACACAATACACAAGCAATTCAAAACAACCTTCCAAACTGCTTGCTTATTTGTAGCCCCTTTATTGGGGTGGCAGGTAGCCTAGTGGTCAGAGTGTTGGACCAGTAACCAAAAGGTTGCAAGATTGAATCCCCGAGCTGACATGGTAAAAATCGGTTGTTCTGCCCCTGAAGGTGGCACTTAAGCCACTAAATCTGTATGCCGTCATTGAAAATAAGAATTTGTCCTTAACTGCCTAGTTAAATAAAAGGTTTTAAAAAAGCTGTGCATTTCACTAGGGCCGGGACAATATTTTTTCTATGGTAAAAAAGAATACACGAAGCAGATCCGACTCTTTGGCCATTAAAAACCTGCTGTATGTAAAATATTGTGTGATATAGGTTGACAATAAAATAAATAAACATAATTATATTTGTTTCCAACATAAGGGCTGCTTTAGATTTTGTCCCTTGTCGCGGCACTAATGAATATCACGATACTGGTATCGTCCCAGCCCTTCAGTTTACGTTGAGCATTAACTAGACTTCAAGAAAAATACTAGTCAAAATGAAAGCCATTTGCTTCTTTGCCTGGGACGTCATGCATGGGTTTGAGTAGTCAGTGGGGATTCCACTGAGCCCAGCTGTATGGCCTATAATATACTGTTCCACACACAAATACACAGTGGTTCTAAGAACACCGCTGGGGGCTGGATTATATCAAAGTGATCTTTCAAATGCTGCTCACAGCTGGACTCGTCAAGATGGCCAGGCAGCCCATGCCAGCTAGCATTCCACAGCTACACTCCAGACTTAAACACACATGACATCACAAATCTGTGTTTAACTTCAAATATGGTCTCCAAATTAATTTCAGCAAATACTTAAATGAGAGAATTAATAGGATGTGCGCTCTATTTTGCCCTTCTTCAATCTGTGTTTTGAATCTGAGCATCATGCCAAAGCATTAGCCCAGCCAGCGATGGTGTCTTTATGTAACAAACTGCACTCAAAGCATCATGACACCAGATCCAACTGGCAGTAAGGTCTATGAATGATTAACAGCATCTTATTTCGCCCTCAGCCCCAGGGCACCGACAGAGAGGATATTTTGTCCTCAGAGCATGGTTCCAAGGAACTGTCGTGGATGCATAACGTGCAGGGCCGGCTCTAGCCTTTTGCAGGACCCAAGAGAGACTTGGTGGGCAAAACATTTTAGTGCCCCCAGCCTTGATGGCGGAGAGAAAAACATATGTTTCTCACCCCCCTAAAAAGATTTAGATGCACTATTGTAAGTGGCTGTTCCACTGGATGTCATAAGGTGTATGCACCAATTTGTAAGTCGCTCTGGATAAGAGCGTCTGCTAAATGACTTAAATGTAAATGTAAAGTGAATTTCCTGCAATTCTACTAATTTTGCCATGACTTAAGCCATGTTGATGATATCTGATGGAGGTCAGGGCCCTGCGTGTCTGGTCGGTATTCTTAGTGGGCTGGGTCCCTCAGTGACTGCTTATGCCAGGTGCCAGCTCTGGTAACGTGGCCAGCCCAGTACAACTAGGCGTGTCCCTGTACTGTGAATCAGGCACATCTCCATCGACCTCTTACTCTGCTAATCCTCCTGGTTCACAAGCCACAATCCTCCAACTATGTTCCACACATATTACACTCTTCACACCTCTCTCTTCCTCAGAGTATGCACACACACAAGAGGTTTTGGAAATGTCATCCATGTAGCCAAGTCAAGTCAATCTTCCTTCGCTCCTTCCTTTCACAGCTAGACTACCTAGGAGAGGAAGAAGCACACACTGCAGTCCAAAACCATGCTAGTTTTATTTTGGGGTCCTTTTAATTTTTCAAAGGAAAGACAGAGAGAGAACATTACTTATTCACTAGGCCGGAAGGGAGGGAGGGTACTGGTTGTGTAATGTAAATAGAGTTAGTGGATCTTACACAACTGCAGTCACTAACATACTGTATGCCCAGTTAGATATTCAATTCTAACTGGGCATAGTCACATTTTAGTTTATATTAACAATATCATAAGAAAGAAATAAACAGCTGACATGCTTGCGCCATAAGTTGCTAGCTGTATATCACCACAAAAATCAAGTTTCCTTTCAGTGTTCCACAACCATCACTCATACCACATGTTCCCAATGTGTCAGACATATTTGTGCACTACTTCAAATCAAATTGTATTTGTCACATGCGCCGAATACAATTGTAGACCTTACCACGAAATGCTTACTTTACAAGCCCTTAAATTATTCTTAACTGCATTGTTGGTTAAGAAAATAATTAATAACATTTTTTTTACAGAAAAGTAAAATAGCAACAAAATAACAATAACGAGGCTTTATACAGGGCGTACCGGTACAGAGTCAACGTGCAGGGGAACACGTTAGTCCAGGTAATTGAGGTTAGTCCAGGTAACGTAGATGTAGAAAATGATGGGGTAAAGTGACTATGCATAATAAAAAGCAAAAAACGGCGGGGGGCAGTGCAAATTGTCCGGGTTCGCCATTTGATTACCTGTTCAGCAGTCTTATGGGGGGTAGAAGTTGTTGGGAAGCCTTTTAGACCCGTGCGTTATTACTGTTGATTTGGCAAAATATTTAAGGCTACGTGACAAAAAAAGTCTCTATATTCCAAAAGACATATCTTTATTTATTTTTTAGCCTGGATAATACTCGCCAGCCTACCAGTAAAGTACTGTCTCTCCACTACAACACCGGATTCCTGCCGTAATCCCTGGACCATTACTCCTGATCTTCACAGCTAGCTAGCACCCATGAGTTACCCAGTACCAAAGCTATCCCTGAGGCCCACCTCCCGGCCTACTCAGTTGTTCACCCGGACTCCACCCAAACACGGCAAGGACACACTACTCCACCGGATCCTTGCCGTAAGCTCTGGACCTTGGCACCGGATCACCGATGCTACCGAGTGGTTATAGTGGCTAATGCCCCTGCCCCGAAGCTAGCACCAGTTAGCCGTGAGCCAGGTGCATCGCCCGGCTAAAAAACTATATTACTACGACTACAATGCCTCTTTCGCCATCTGGCTTGGATCCTTAGTCGACACGGCTCCCCGCCACACCACCACGACTGGTCTGCCGACGAATACTCCATCCGCTGTGCCTTCAACCGGCCTCCGTCGGACGTCAGAGCAGACGCTTCTACTAGCACGCCATGTCGCCCGCGTGCTAGCGTAGTAGCGACTACTCTGCGGCTTCTCTGTTCCATCTATTGCTGCCCCCTGGACCCTATGATCACTTAGCTACATAGCTGATGCCTGCTAGACTGCCCATTAATCACGTTACTCCATTCTGTTTATTTGTTTGTTTATCTGTCGGCCTCAGCCGCGAACTCAGGCCCTGTGTCTAGTTAACCGACCCTCTCTGCCCATTAATCACCATTTTACCCGTTGTTGTCTTAGCTAGCTTTCCAAATCAACACCTTTGATTACTTTATCCCTCGCTGTATGTCTCTCTCATATGTCAATATGCCTATACTGTTGTTTAGGTTAGTTATCATTGTTTTAGTTTACAATGGAGCCCCTAGTTCCACTCATACCTCTGATACCTCCTTTGTCCCACTTCCCACACATGCGGTGACCTCACCCATTATAACCAGCTTATCCAGAGATACAACCTCTCTTATCATCACTCAGTGCCTGGGCTTACCTCAACTGTACCCACACCCCACCATACCCCTCTCTGCACATGATGCCCTGAATCTATTCTACCACACCCAGAAATCTGCTCCTTTTGTTCTTTGTCCCCAACGCTCTAGGCAACCAGTTTTGATAGCCTTTAGCCGTACCCTCAACATACTCCTCCTCGGGTGATGTGGAGGTAAACCCAGGACTTGCGTGTCCCCAGGCACCCTCACCTGTTGACTTCTGTGATCGATAAAGCCTTGGTTTCATGAATGTCAACATCAGAAGCCTCCTCCCTAAGTTTGTTTTACTCACTGCTTCAGCACACTCCGCCAACCCTGATGTCCTTGCCGTGTCAGAATCCTGGCTTAGGAAGGCCACCAACAATTCTGAGATTTCCATACCCAACTACATTTCCCGTCAAGATAGAACTGCCGAAGGGGGAGAAGTTGCAATCAACCGCAGAGATAGCCTGCAAAGTTCTGTAATACTTTCCAGGTCTATACCCAAACAGTTTGAACTTTTTTTACCTCTCCAGAAATAAGTCTCTCACTGTTGCCGCCTGCTATCGACCTCCCTCCGCTCCCAGCTGTGCTCTGGACACCATCGGTGAATTGATTGCCCCCATCTAGCTTCAGAATTTCGTTCTGTTAGGTGACCTAAACTGGGATATGCTTAACACCCCGGCAGTCCTACAATCTACGCTACATGTCCTCAATCTCACACAAATCATCAAGGAACCCACCAGGTACAACCCTAAATCCATAAACATGGGCACCCTCATAGACATTATCTGACCAACTTGCACTTCAAATACACCTCCACTGTTTTCAATCAGGATCTCTGCCTCATTGCCTGTATCCGCGGTCAAGTGACCACCCCTCATCACTGTCAAACGCTCCCTAAAAATCTTCTGCGAGCAGGCCTTTCTAATCGACCTGGCCCGGGTATCCTGGAAGGATATTGACCTCATCCCGTCAGTCGCAGATGCCTGGTTATTCTTTAAAAGTATTTTCCTCACCATCAAAGATAAGCATGCCCCGTTCAAAAAATGCTGCCCACTGCACTGAGGCTAGGAAACACGGTCACCACTGATAAAACCATGATAATCGAAAATTTCAACAAGCATTTCTCAACAGCTAGACATGCCTTCTCCTGGCTGCTCCAACCCCGGCCAACAGCTCTGCCCCCCCCCCCAACCCCACCCCGCAACTACTCGCCCAAGCCTCCCCCAGCTTCTCCTTCATCCAAATCCAGACAGCAGATGTTCTGAAAGAGCTGCAACACCTGGACCCATACAAATCAGCTGGGCTAGACAATCTGGACGATCTCTTTCTAAAACTTGTTGCAACCCCAATTACCAGCCTGTTCAACCTCTTTCGTATCGTCCGAGATCCCTAAAGATTGGAAAGCTGCCACGGTCACCCCCCTCTTCAAAGAGGGTGACACCCTAGACCCAAACTGTTACAGACCTATATCCATCCTGCCCTGCCTATCTAAAGTCTTTCGAAAGCCAAGTTAATAAACAGATCACTGACCATTTCGAAACCCACCGTACCTTCTCCGCTGTGCAATCTGGTTTCTGAGCCGGTCACGGGTGCACCTCAGCCACGCTCAAGGTACTAAACTATATCATAACCGCCATCGATAAAAGACAGTACTGTGCAGCCGTCTTCATCAACCTGGCCAAGGCTTTCGACTCTGTCAATCACTGTATTCTTATCGGCAGACTCAATTGCCTTGGTTTCTCTAATGACTGCCTCGCCTGGTTCACCAACTACTTTGCAGAGTTCAGCGTGTCAAATCGGAGGGCATGTTGTCCGGACCTCTCGCAGTCTATGGGGGTACCACAGGGTTCAATTCTCGGGCCGACTCTTTTCTCTGTATATATCAATGATGTCGCTCTTGCTGGGGGGATTCCCTGATCCACCTCTACGCAGAGACACCATTCTGTATACATCTGGCCCTTCCTTGGACACTGCTAACTAACCTCCAAACGAGCTTCAATTCAATACAACACTCCTTCCGTGGCCTCCAACAGCTCTTAAACGCTAGTAAAAACCAAATGCATGCTTTTCAACCGTTCGCTGCCCGCACCCACCCGACCGACGAGCATCACCATCCTGGACGGTTCCCACCTAGAAATTGCAGACAACTATAAACACCTAGGTGTCTGGCTAGACTGTAAAAACTCTCCTTCCAGACTCATATTAAACATCTCCAATCTAAAATTAAATCTAGAATCTGCTTTCTATTTCACAACAAAGCCTCCTTCACTCACTCTGCCAATCTTACCCGACAAAAACTGACTATTCTACCGTTCCTCGACTTCGGCTATGTCATCTACAAAATAGCTTCCAATACTCTACTCAAAATAGCTTCCAATACTCCAATACTCTACTCAGCAAACTGGATGTCTATCACAGTGCCATCCGTTTTGTTACCAAATCACTGCGACCTGTATGCTCTAGTCGGCTGGCCCCTCGCTACATATTTGTCGCCAGACCCACTGGCTCCAGGTCATCTATAAGTCCATGCTAGGTTAAGCTCTGCCTTATCTCAGTTCACTGGTCACAATTTTAGTTGTTTTATTTTACCTTTATTTTACTAGGCAAGTCAGTTAACCTGTTAGAACTCTAGGGGCAGTATTTCATTTTTGGATAAAAGACGTGCCCGTTTTTAGCGCGATATTTTGTCACGAAAAGATGCTCGACTATGCTTGGAATTGATAGTTTTGGAAAGAAGACACTCTGACGTTTCCAGAACTGTAAAGATTTTCACTGTGAGTGCCATAGAACAATATCTACAGGCAAAACCAAGATGTTTGAGTGACCAGGAAATCAACAGGATTTTTGAAGGCACGTTTTCAATGATCTCCTTATATGGCTGTGAATGGCACAGGAATCAACGGACACTTCCTATCGTTTCCCCCAGGTGTCTGCAGCATTGTGACGTCTTTGTAGGCATATCATTGGAAGATTGGCCATAAGAGCCTACAATTACCAAGTGTCCCGCATGGTGTCTGCGTGGAAATTGGTGCGCAAAAGTCAGGTCCCAGTATTTTTCCATCCGAATCAGAGAAGAATGCACGTGTCTAGGACTGGCATTTCAATGAAGAGATATATGACCAAACACCTTGAGGATTGATTCAAACAACGTTTTCCATGTTTCAGTCGATATTATGGAGTTAATTCGGAAAAAGTTCGACGTTTAGGTGACTGAATTTTCGGTTAGTTTGGTAGCCAAATGCATAGTAACAAAACGGAACGTTGTGTCCTACACAAGCATCTTTCAGGAAAAACTGGACATCTGCTATGTAACTGAGAGTCTCCTCATTGAAACATCTGAAGTTCTTCAAAGGTAAATGATTTTATTTGATCCCTTTGCTGGTTTTTGTGAATGTTGCGTGCTAAATGCTAACGCTAAATGCTACGCTAGCTATCACCACTCTTACACAAATTATTGATTTTCTCTGGTTCTAAAGCATATTTTGAAAATCTGAGACGACAGGATTGTTAAGAAAAGGATAAGCTTGAGGACAGGCATATTTATTTCATTTATTTTGCAATTTTCAGAAATCGCTAATGTTGCGTTATGGTAATGAGCTTGAGGCTGTAGTCACAATCCCGGATCCGGGATGGGGCGGCCTAACAGGTTAAGAACAAATTCATATTTTCAATGACGGCCTATGAACAGTGGGTTAACTGTCTGTTCAGGGGCAGAATGACAGATTTGAACTTGCAACCTTCCGGTTACTAGTCCAACGCTCTAACCACTAGGCTACCCTGCCGCCCCAATAACAACACCAACCCATAGCACACGTTCCAGCAGGTATATCTCACCGATCATCCCCAAAGCCAAAAACCTAATTTTGCCACCTTTCCTTCCAGTTCTCTGCCGCCAGTGACTGGAACGAATTACAAAATATATCTAATAATAATAATAATAATAATAATAATAATAATAATTCGCTGAAGTTGGAGACTTTTATATCCCTCATCAACTTGAACCTTTTTGGGATGAATAGCGTGCCCAAAGTGAACTGCCTCCTACTCTGTCCCAGATGCTAATATATGCATATTATTAGTAGTATTGGATACAAAACACTCTGACATTTCTACAACTGTTTGAATGATGTCTGTGAGTATAACATAACTCATATGGCAGGCGAAAACCTGAGAAAAATCCAACCAGGAAGTGGGAAATCTGAGGTTTGTAGTTTTTCAAAGCTTGGCCTACAGAATACACAGTGTCTTTGGAGTCAAGTTGTACTTCCTACGGCTTCCACTAGATGTCAACCGTCTTTAGAAACTTGAATGAGGATTCTACTATAAAGGAGGGGCTCATGAGACCTGTTTGAGTCAGTTGTCTGGCAGAGTGTCTCAGGCTCGTGACGCGCGCTCCCGACAGAGTTAGCTCTCGTTCCAGTGGTTTTCTACAGACATAAGAATTCTCTGGTTGGAACATTATTGATGCTTTATGTTAAAAACATCCTAAAGATTGATTCCATACATCGTTTGACTTGTTTCTACAACCTGTAACAGAATTTTTAGTTTTTGTCTGGATGAAGTGCTCACGCCTCATGAAGATGTATTCCTGGGCTGAACACGCTAACAACAAGTGGCTATTTGGACATAAATGATGGACATTATGGAACAAATTATTTATTGTCAAACTGGGATTCCTGGGAGTGACTTCTGATGAAGATAATCAAAGGTAAGTGAATATTTATTGTGTTATTTCTAACTTCTGTTGACTCCAAAATGGCGGATATTTCTCTGGCTGGATTGGGCTCTGAACGCCGTTCTCAGATTATGCTTTTTCCGTAAAGTTCTTTTGAAATCTGACACAGTGGTTGCATTAAGGAGAAGCATATCTTTAATTCTGTGAATAACACTTGTATCATTTACCAATGTTTATTATGAATATTTTGTTTTTAATTAAAACAATTTTTTTTTACCCCTTTTTCTCCCCAATTTCGTGGTATCCAATTGTTGTAGTAGCTACTACTAGCTACAACTCCCGTACGGGCTCGGGAGAGACGAAGGTTGAAAGTCATGCGTCCTCCGATACACAACCCAACCAAGCCGCACTGCTTCTTAACACAGTGCGCATCCAACCCGGAAGCCAGCCGCACCAATGCGCCAGAGGAAACACCGTGCACCTGGCCACCTTGGCTAGCGCACACTGCGCCCAGCCCGCCACAGGAGTCGCTGGTGCGCGATGAGACAAGGACACCCCTACCGACCAAGCCCTCCCTAACCCGGGCGACGCTAGGCCAATTGTGCGTCACCCCACGGACCTCCCGGTCGCGGCCGGTTACGACAGAGCCTGGGCGCGAACCCAGGGACTCTGATGGCACAGCTGGCGCTGCAGTACAGCACCCTTAACCACTGCGCCACCCGGGAGGCCTATTATGAATATTTCTGCAAAATCACCGGATGTTTTTGGAATCAAAACATTACTGCACGTAACGCGCCAATGTAAACTGAGATTTTTGGATAGAAATATGCACATTATCGAACAAAACATACATGTATTGTGCAACATGATGTCCTATGAGTGTCATCTGATGAAGATCAAAGGTTAGTGATTAATTGTATCTATATTTCTGCTTTTTGTGACTCATATCTTTGGCTGGAAAAATGGCTGTGTTTTTTTTGGACTTGGCAGTGATCTAACATAATCATGTTGTGCTTTCGCTGTAAAGCATTTTTGAAATTGGACATGGGTAGATTAACAAGAAGTTATCTGTCATTTGCTGTATTGGACTTGTTAATGTGTGAAAGTTACATTTCTAAAAAATATTTTTCAGTTTCACGCGCTGCCTTTTCAGCGGAATGTTGTCGAGGGGTTCTGCAAGCGAAGACCTGCGCTAGAAAGGTTAAACATCAACTATCTGAGCAGCTAACCGATTGCTGCGGCTGTTCATAGTCCATCTTTAAATAGCCCACCCAATCTACCTACCTCATCCCTATACTGTTTTTATTTGATTTACTTTTCTGCTCTTTTGCACACCAGTATCTCTACTTGCACATCATCATCTGCTCATTTATCACTCGTGTTAATCTGCCAAATTGTAATTATTCGCTCCTATGGCCTATTTATTGCCTACCTCCTCATGCCTTTTGCACACACTGTCCATAGACTTTATTTTTTCTACTGTGTCATTGGCTTGATTAATGTTTACTCCATGTGTAATTCTGTGTTGTTGTCTGTGTCACACTGCCTTGCTTTATCTTGGCCAGGTAGCTGTTCTCAACTAGCCTACCTGGTTAAATAAAGGTGAAATCAATCAAATAAAACCAATGAGATTATCCCCGTTTTGTTTAACTTTGAACTGAAAAATCCCCCATCCCTCTCCCATCGTTCACACGCCTTGAGAAACGTCTCACTGTTAACTCAATCTCACCCCCTTCAACTCACAACACTGCATCCCTGTCTAACCTATTTACCCATCATCCTCTACTCTGAGCACAGTGTGAGCTCATGACCTCCTCCTCATCTCTTCACCAGGCCCTGGGCAAAAACCATTCAGCTTTCACTACAGGTTAAGTATCTTCATGTTTAGATGCATAGACCTACTCCTTCCTGCAAGTTAAATACAAACCATCCAATTTCCAGGAAATGTCCAACCATATCCTATATATAGTGAATTCAGGGTGATGTACGTGGGCAGTGTTGTAGAATGATGTCAATATAATTTCAATTATATTCTGATAATGGCCATGTAAACAGAACAGTCATTCTGAACACAGGCTAACCCACTGCTTCAGTGTCACATGTACAGACATAATTATCATCGTCACCATAACCCGTTGTTCCAGTTTCTCTTTATAACCAATGGGTTGGTATGTTATCTGATAGGGCAGCCTTCATATGACTAATGAGAGTGAGAATGCGCTACGGAAGGAGAAAGAAAGAAAAATGGAGAGATACCCCACCGTATATTGTGAAATGCTGTTGTCAGATCCTGATCCACACTGAAGTGTCTAACTATCAGCAAACAGACTCTCCTGGAGGGAGGGAGGGAGGAGGGACGGTGGAAGGAGTGAGGGTGGCATGGTACTACTTTGCCGTCTTTCACTCCCTGCCCAGAAGGAGTGCATGCCAACGCTGTGAACCAACACAGGCTGTCCTCCAAGCCCTGCATGGAGCATTTCCAAACTGTCATTAGCCCCTACAGAGGCACAGAGGGGGATTGTGTGTGTGTGTTATTAATAAGTGAACCCCCCCTCCCCCCGTCAGAGAGGACTGATGGGCTCTCCTCTATCCCAGCAGCAGCCAGGAGAATACAGGACAGGCTCAACAGGCTAACAGCTGCTCCACAATAGATTGAGAGAGCTTCTATTGAGGATCATTTTATATGAAAGGAGAGGCTGTGCCCCAAACCTCATTACATTGGAACAGATGCCCATACCATTGCTAGAATTAGGCTACAGTTTCCATTCACTCCTGTAGTAGGAAAAATGCTGTCATGACAATGTGCCATTTCCCTCAACCCTAGGTGTACTTTGTGCCTACAATATTACTGGACAATGGAACACGGATTGGAGCTAATTTATTTTAAAAATAAATAATTATTATTCCAGATGGGTGAGCCATTCGCAAACAGAGAGCTCACCCATGATGGCTCTGCCTATCTGCACCCCAGAGTGCTCACCCATGACGGCTCTGCCTGTCTGCACCCCAGAGTGCTCACCCATGACGGCTCTGCCTGTCTGCACCCCAGAGTGCTCACCCATGACGGCTCTGCCTGTCTGCACCCCAGAGTGCTCACCCATGACGGCTCTGCCTGTCTGCACCCCAGAGTGCTCACCCATGATGACTCTGCCTGTCTGCACCCCAGAGTGCTCACCCATGATGACTCTGCCTGTCTGCACCCCAGAGTGTTCACCCATGATGACTCTGCCTGTCTGCACCCCACAGAGTGAGCAGAGTGGCAGCTGGAGAGAATGTGTCAAATCACCAGAAAGATTAGCAGATACCAGCGTAGCACAGGACAGAATCTGTTCAGCCAACGCAGCAGTTACTGCTGACAAACAAACACACACAGTTACAGTGGAACTCACAGGGTAGGGAGCTCTGACCAAGCAGATTTCTCTCTCTAATTGACAAGATAATAAACATCAAGGTACTCGCTTTCACAACAGCATACCAACAGCATACCACCCTGCATCCCACTGCTGCCTTGCTTCTGAAACTAAGCAGCGTTGGTCCTGGTCGGTACCTACACAGCCTCTCAAACACCTCTTTACAGCCATAATACAAATTCACAAGCTGAAAAACACCACACTAAATATGCTGGTCTTATTTGTTTGAACCCTTATTTAACTAGGAAAGTCAGTTTAGAACAAATTCTTAATTATAATGACGGCCTACCCCGGCCAAACGCTACCCCGGACAATGCTGGGCCAATTGTGCACCGCTCTATGGGACTCCCAATCATGGACGGCTGTGATACAGCCTGGAATTTAACCAGTGTTTGTAGTGATGCCTCTAGCAATGAGATGCAGAGTTTTAGACCGCTTTGCGGAGCGGTGATCTGAGTGGTACGAACACATCACAGTAAATATGTTGTCTGAATGAGAGGCTGGCACAAACACATCACAGTAAATATGTTGTCTGAATGAGAGGCTGCACAAACATCACAGTAAATAGGTTGTCTGAATGAGAGTCTGGCACAAACACATTACAGTAAATATGTTGTCTGAGTGAGAGGCTGGCACAAACACATCACAGTAAATATGTTGTCTGAGTGAGAGGCTGGCACAAACACATCACAGTAAATATGTTGTCTGAATGAGAGTCTGGCACAAACACATCACAGTAAATATGTTGTCTGAGTGAGAGGCTGGCACAAACACATCACAG